>NC_053022.1:284095584-284396062 GCF_003073215.2 Triticum urartu
AGCCTGTGTAGGTCAGCACATGGAATATACTAGCAAGATAACATTATAGAACAATGAACAGAATAACATCTATCACTACATGCATATACGACTGGTGGAGGCTCTATGGTTATCATTTGGATAAAGCTAGTTTTTCACTACAACAAAGGAATATATTTTATTTAACTACAAAATTTGTTGAAATATTGAGAAGGTAACCCCAACTCAATCCCAAAATTAAAATTAATAACCCAACAAATTAATTAAGTAAAGTGATGAGATCAACAAAATAATTCAAGCACCAGATACTCAAGATGTCCATAACCGGGGACACGACTAACCATGATTAGTTTATGCACTCTGCAGAGGTTTGCACACTTTTCCCCACAAGAATCGATCTCCTCCGTTGAATTTCTCGCACTACATGATGTTTGAGAAATAGATGACCAAGACACAGTCTTTCAAAAGCATTAACTCTTTACGATGGGTAGACAGTACTGCCTACATCCCCTACATCTGCTAGCCTACTACTGAAAGAGGTCACGCAACATAATCAACTATGCCAGAGCCCATAATGGCTTGTGGCTGCATACGGAAGTTTCCAGCATGAATAACATTATGATGCCTTTGAGCTAGGGTGGCAACACTACAAAAAAATACACTTCCATGATGATACGTGTTTGGCATAGTAGGTCACGTTTTCTGTCATGCATGTACATCCATGACAAATTTATGACAGAATCAAGATAGTCATACCTGTGCTGTCGTAGAAGTGTTCCATGACATTGCCAAAATTATCATCACGGAAGATGATAAATCGCGCGTCACAGAAGTGCTTTCGTCAAGGGTGACCAACATGTGGCATCCACCGTAACGGAACGTCGTTAAGCTATCGGGTCGGATTTTGGATCCGATAACCCGTTAACAGCCACGACCAATGCCGATTTTCCATGTGTAAAATTCTCGTTGGCTGATGGATCCACGCGTCAGCTTCACGTTGGCACATGTGTCACTCATCCAACGGTCAAGATGGGCCTATGATATGTTGACACGTGGACCGGCCCAAAAGTGGCCCACAAATATTAAATGGGTCGGCCCAACCGAAGGCCCTTAATATTTAGCGGACCATAATGGGCCGACCCAGCTAAAGGCCCACAAAATTTAGCGGACCATAATGGGCCGGCCCAGCTAAAGGCCCACACGATTTTGCAGACCATAATGGGCCGGCCCAGCTAAAGGCCCACAAGATTTTGCGGACCACAATGGGCCGGCCCAGCTAAAGGCCCACAAGATTCTGCTGACCATAATGGTCCGGCCCAGCTAAAGGCCCAACATTCTCTGTCAAATCGGCCCGCCAATGGTCTGTCCTAAACTTGTCATCAACGCGGCCCATGGTCACTTCTAGCCCGTTAACAGTCCGCTAAGTAATTGGGCCGAATTACGGCCCGGTGTATTTCCGGTATGTTAAAGGTCCGGCTTCATTTGGGCCCATTTACAGGCCATCAAAACTTTCGGCCCATAAACGACCGTGAAGGATTTGGGTCATATTCGGCCATGTCTGACATTCGGCCTGTTAGAGGCCCACTATAGCTTTGGGCCACTTTCGGCCTGTTGTCATTTTCAGCCTGTTAACGCCGGACGTAAACCATGGGCCATATGTGGCCCAACGTCATATCAGGCCCATTAACGGCCCATATAAAAATGACGATAATCTAGCCCGACCAAAGTTTCGGCCTGTTAAAGGCCCGTGTATTAGGTCGGCGCATTTACGGCCCGTCCGAATTTTCGGCCTGTTAAAGTCCAATGGGTTATTTGGCACAATCAGGGCCCAATCTCACTTTCGGTCTATTAAAGGCCCATGTATCTTATGGGCTCGGGATATTTACACCTGTAAACGGCCTATTTTTACTAAGGGCCCAAATCATGTTTAGGCCTCTTAAAGGCCCACTATGGGCACATGCCTACCAGAAAAATATGAAAGCTTATGCTGATTTAGGCCTAGATATTTTTAGTGGGCTACATGCCAATTTCGGCCCGTAATCGTTTTTAGCCCAATTGGAATGGGCCCAACGAATGTTGGCATGTTGGGCTCCTATGAAGCTTTCGGCCGAATACATTACTAAGATAAACCTACACTATACAAAAATAGCGTCGTAATTACTGCAGCCTGAGGCAGCATCATAAATGTTGTATCACAACAAAATAAATTCCAACCATACAACAAAAGGCCTGTTGGCATAAAGTTTATAGTCCTTCCAGATAAAAGCACCATCAGATGTATAGAAGCACAGATCATTTGACCTGAGTGCTAATGTTTCATGCTGTAGAATCTGATGGAGCAGCACGATCTCCACTTTTTCCGCCATTGCTCTTGAACAACGAAGCGAATGTCTGATAGTCTAGTTTCAAAACCATTCATATCTTGACGACATTTCTCAACCACTATTCTTGTTTCCGAAACAATGTCCATTAGGGATTGGACTTGTGTCTGGAGCATAGATATATCATTCTGTCTAGCAGGAAGATTTTGTTCAGTAGGTGATTTGGACGAGGATACCTTGACAACCAACCCAGAATTACGCAGGAAGGTGCTTTTTGCACTGTTAGTGGAGAGATACTGACGCGCTGCAGCAAGAGGTGACATTGTGCCTGTAGTAGCCTCATCACCTTCAGGTGGTTGTGGCTGTTCAATCATTTGTTCCATAGCTTCCTGAAAGTTTGAAATTGTAGATTAGTGTACCAGATAAGTTACTAATGAGATAAAAACAAACAAAGTAGGTTAAACGTTTATACATAACTTATTTTGGTGAACTACTGTAATACATTAGCATGTATTGTAGTGCCAACTACATAATAAAATCACTTTCGGAACATATGTCCATGTAGCATGCCTACCGTATTGTCTATTTCCTCACATTCATTGACATCTAAGGATAAAGAGACATGGTTTAAAGTAGGATGAACATAGTATGACATCATTCATATCATGGGCAAACAGATATAAAACAAACATGCTATTTTATCATTGTGTGCGCACGTGAACATAACAACTAGATTACAGATCAAGACCAAAAGAATATCCTTCATCTATTTTAAACCATGTAAGGTGAAATGATACGTTAAGACAACTGTGAATAAAGTGAACAGAGTAACTGACATTGGTTGCAAACCAAGTAGTTAAATGAACACATCATAGTACCAATTAGTTCAAGGCAGGAGGAGTAAGGACATACAACAGCGGCTTGAACTGGTGTGCTCATGCCCTTCATCTTGCTGGTGTGGCAATCCTTGGAGATTTGCACTGCATTCAGTTCGGGTTCTTTTTGGTCCGCATGAGATTTCCTCTGTATTTGGAACAAGTCAATATAGATATGATAATATGGCACAAAAAAGAAGGAAGTAGCAGCTATTTACAAGAGCCTCGCAGTGTGCAATATAGCTATGAGATCCTGTGGTCTGTTGGAATTTCACTTTACAACGGTTGGTTTTGTTCTTCAAACAGTTAGCCTAGAAGAAGATACACTTGTAAGGCACATACATAAATACAAGTTCAATATGTAGTCTGATCAAATACATATAGCCTACCTGATACTTTGGATCAGACCAATGTTTAATGAGGGTTTTCCAGTCTTCATCTGTAATATATTCCACTGGAGATGTTTGGGGGATTTCATTGTTAGCCTTGCCTTCAAAGTGAGATTTTCTAAGGTGGTACCGATACTTTCGCAGAGCAGACTGAAAAACATGAGTGCATGCTTGTCTAGTTGCATCATCTTTCGGATCCAACTTGAACCTCATCTGTTGAAAAAAGAATGTGAGTCTTATTAGGAGGAAGCTAGAAAGTATGGGACAGAGCAAGACAATATTACTAATTGCGATGAATAACATTACTTATGGATAAATGGTCAAGGAAGGTGTTAAACTGGGTATTGTCTTTCTCATTCCTGTACTGGATCCACGTTGGGAGGATACGTGCATGACACCTAATGGCAACGGCTGCCTCTGATACTAACTTGGCTGACTCTGTAGCATCACGTGGCCTTTTTAAACCTGCCTCAAAATGGATCTCCATTCTTCCTCCTTTAGATTTTGTTAATCTGTCAAGCATTTTCCCTGATGTCTGTTTCCGCTTGCGCCGTGGTGCTAGTTCAACAACGAATATGGAAAGTGTTAGTGTACATCAAACTGTGAGAGTACATATAAAGGAGCATGCAACTGCAACTTGACTCGGTCAGGTACCGTCTTGGTGTTGATGCTCATGAGGTTCATCTAATCTTGCCAAGTCTAGTTGTGTCAGTAGTGCTTCGGAAGTAGTGTTAGGTGTGAAGAAGCTTGGGAACCGGCCAGTTCCGGAGCAAACAAACGAGTAACTGGTTGAGATGCTGGTACAGTTGAAGCGGATGCTGCAGCTGGTGGAGCGAGTGATACTGTGTTTGTAGATTTAGCCGGTGGACTTGGACCTTCTACTGCACTATAAGTACCAGCAGAATCTCGACGACAGAACCTTTTCCGTTTCACCCGACGAGTAACAACACTCCCTACTATATTATTTTCCTTGCTCTTTTTTGACTTTTCCATGTCTAGCTGTACCCACAACACAAAAGAATAAAATCACTCTTCAGAACTCATTGATGCATGATATAGACAAGCAATACTTTGATGTAAGACAACCGTATGAGGATGGAATATGTAAGAAAAATAGGACGTCATGACATATTCACAGCTACGATGTGCAAACTAAGCAGAAGGATTTTCAAGAAAATAGAAGTAATGCAAGCTAAACACCATATGAAAGATGCAACCAATATTACTCTGCCAAGTTAAAAGTGTCTTGTCATAAGTGGCAATTTGAAAAATTAGAAGCTGTACAATGTAGAAATCAATGCAAGATGCAACCACTATCAAACTGCCATGTTAAAAGCGTCCAATCATGAGTGACTGATGCGGGATACACAACAACAGTACTTTGATGTAAGAACATGGTATGATAGATAGATGCAGTGTATTCTAGACACAGAAGGCCATGTCATATGCACATGTATAACGTATAAACTCAGCAGGTGCAATATAGTCAAAATAGAAGAAATACAGGATAGACAACATATGCAACATGAAACCAATTATCACACTGTCAACTTAGAGCAAGCACCTGCGATGGTGGAGTATGGGAGATGAACTCATCATGTAGACTTGGGACTTCAACTTCATTAGCAGTAGCAGTGGCAAATCTAGAGAGTCTCTGTTTCCGTCGGTGTGGAGGACCACCAACATCCCCTAACTTACTCTTTTCCTTCCTATTTTGTGATATTGCCTTATGAAGTCAAAACCACAAGAAGATGAATAAAATTAGCTCTGCATAACTGGTTGATGCATGATACATACGAACACTACTTTGATGTAAGGCAAGCGCAGGATAGGAGGACGGAATATATACAAAAAAAGACGGCATTTCATATTCACACGTACGACAGGAGGATGGAGTATGTATGAAAAACAGTAAGAGGAAGGCATTTCAACAAAATTAGAAGAAATGAAAGCTAGGCACCATATGAACATGCAACCAATATCACTCTATCAGGTAAAAAGTGTCTCGTTGTAAGTGCCATTTCAAGAAATTAGAAGCAGTACAAGCTAGAAGACAATGCAAGATGAAACCTACATCACAGTCCCAAGTTAAATGTGTATTATGGGTAAGGATCGTTGCAGGTATAAGTTGTAAGCTACGCAGATGCAATTCAACATAATCATAAGCAATACAAACTAGACATCATACGAAAAACACAACCACGTATAACAGTTCCAAGTAAGAGCAAGCACCTGTGATGGTGGAGTAGGGGAGATGTGCTCATCATGTACATGTATGTTCTAGAAACAGGAACACGTGTCATATTCACAGGCATTATGTGTAAAGTAAGCAGATGCAATCCAAGTTAGAAGCAATACATGCTAGACATCATACGCAACATGCAACCACATATAATAGTGTCAAGTTAGAGCAAGCACCTGTGATGGTGGAGTAGGGGAGATGTGCTCATCATCTACACAGCCACGTTGACTGTCCAGCCTTGTGTTCTCTTGCGAATCTTGTTGGGAGGATGGCGGACTAGAATCTGTAGAGACCCCCTGTTTGAGTTGCTCCGAAGGACCACCATCATCCACTGTCGGACTAATTTCCTTCAGTTGTAATGATTTTGCATTGTGAAGTCAAACCGATAAGAAAAAGGAATAAAATTCGCTCTTCAGAACTCATTCATGCATGATACTGACGAACACTACTCGGATGAAAGGCAAACACATGATGCGAGGATGGAATATGTATGAAAAACAGGATGGTGTGACATATTCACACCTATGATGTGGTAACTAAGCAGAAGGCATTTCAACAAATTAGAAGCACTGCAAGCTAGACACCATATGAAAGATGCAACCAATATCACTTTGCCAAGTTCAAACTGTATGGCGTTTCAACAAATTAGAAGCAGTACATGCTAGAAATCATATGCAAGACACAACCAATATCACATTGGCGACTTAAAGGTGCCTTATCATAAGATATAGTATGTACCAAAAATAGGAAAGCGTGTCATATTCACATGTATCATGTGTAAGCTAACCAGATGCAGTTTACACTAGTTAGGAGCAATACAAGCTAGACACCATATGCAACATGCAACCAGATAATACACTACCAAGTTAGATCAAGCACCTTGGATGGTGGAGTAGGGGAGCGGAGACTTGGACCTTGTAATGCACTATCAGTACAAGGAGAATCGGTACAGATGCTCCGTTTACGTTGCTGCAGAGGACCACCATCATCGCCTTACTTACTCTTTTCCTTCTTCTTTCTTGATTTTGCCTTGTCAAGTCAAACCCACAAGAAAAAGGAATAAAATTTGCTCTTCATAACTCATTGATGCATGATACTGACGAACACTACTTTCATGTAAGACGAACACTACATATCACACTGCCAAGTAAGAGCAAGCACCTGCGATGGTGGTGTGGGGGAATTGCGGTGATCAACTAGAGAGCTATGTTGACTATCTTCATTTAGCCTTGCTGTTTCTTGAGAATCATGTGGGGAGGATGACACTGCACTCTTTAAACGAGTATGGCGTCTCACAGAAACCCACCCGGGTGACTGTCTCATCATAAGTGATTGACGAGAGATAGAAAAGAGCATTAGTTTGATGTACAAACATGGTTAATAAACATATGTAGTATGTATCAAAAACATGAAGGCATGTCATTATCAAAGGTATAATGTGTAAAGTAAGCAGATGCAATTTAACCAAATTGGAAGCAATACAAGCTAGACACCATATGCAACATGCAATCACATTTGACAGCGCGATGTTAAAGCAAGCACCTGGGATGGTTGTGTGTGGCAATTGAGATCATCAACTGCAGAGCTGCATTTACTGTCTCCAACTACTGACACTGCACCCGTTAGAGCGCTGGAACGCTTAGTGCTTATCTTCGAATTACACCGAAGCGACTTCTGTCTTTTCTTTTTTGCATTCATCAACACTGCGTCAGAGTCTGAAATACCCATGCATAAAAAAACAATAGTGTGAGTACGGGTGAAGTGTGTGCACAATTAGTATAGTGTAAAGGTAGCAGATAGCAGGTCGGTGAGAAATAAATGAGGGGAGACATATGATAGCTCTACAACATGCATGGCACACTAAATTACTACAGGATTCTATGAAAATAATAGTCGACTGAAAGCAAATAGGTCAGTCCATTTTTTCTGCACCGTCCAATGTACAAAGAACGGGCAGATCGCCTTCATCTACCTCCAGCGAGTCAGTGTTGACGATCTTCCTCGAAACGCCAGCGACCACCGGCCCAGTATTCCTCCCCTACCTGCGCCCTCCCTTCGACCTCACCGCACCGCCGTGCTTGGCACCGCCCCTGGCCATCCATTCAAGCCTCGCCGACCTCCAGATCGGGCGCAAGCAGCTCCTGCACCCCACACCCCTATGATAGACACTGATGCGCCGCTTCCCCGGGGAACAGGCGGACTAGGTGCTCCGCGCGCCTAAGCGGGTGCTACTTCTTTTAATTGCGGTTTGACTGACCCTGAATTGAAATCCAGGCGGGCTACTGACCTCTAGCAAAGGTGAAATAGTAAAAGGGAGGAAACCTTGTGCATTTAGTATCACGAAGAAGATGCAGTAAGAAGCGCTCAACTAGTTTCTTTCATGGGATGAATACGGTGTGAGCGGAGACGTAAGATTTGCACGAATAAGGGAAGAGGAGTACCTCTTTCTGCTGGCAGTGTTGTGTCCTCCTTCTGTTTTTCCGACGATCTTCTTGTTGTTCGCTGAAAACCAGAAGTTGTGGAGGACGGTGCAGACTTGGACGAACCCATGGCCAAGTTGTTGAGTGTGGTGAGGTGGCCGTCTGTCAGCAGCGGGGAAGCAGATCCAAGGCGGCGAAAGACGGTGTAGCGGGAACAGCTCTGGTGCAGTGGACGGTTGCGACAGTGGAGCCGCAGCAGTGAGGCGCAGGACGGCATGGTCAGAGTGGTTCTGGTACGCGCACGTCGGCATCGGCATCGTGGAGGCAGCTCTGCCTCGGCTTCAGCTGCTAAGTCCTTGAGGGCGTTGCGCTTGCGGTTGCATTGGACTACGACGTCGGGGTACTGGCTCTGGCGTGATGGAGGAGGGCGGCGGTGGATTGGCCGCTATGGGGTGGAGGACGGAGGAGGCTGGGGTTTCGCGGCTGGTGGAGAGGGCGTTTTCGCGCCCACGGAGTATGAATGGGGAAACGGAGGGAGGCGGGGAACTAAGGGGGAACAATGTTTCGGTTTGAGACGCGCTTGTTTGAAATTTGGGGAAAGTTACAAACTTTCCCCCCATCTAAAATTTCGGACATATTGTGGGTTGGGGGTAGGACAGTCATGTCAGGTGTCCCCAATGTGGGCGGGCTAGATTTTGGCCGAGCGCATGGGTAGGCGCCCACGGCGTATGAATGCTTCTCTGGTGTCTTGGTGAAGTTACAAACCTACCCCGGTTTAGACCTTTGGACATCGGGTGATAGGCTACACGGGCGAGAGTCAGGACAGTAATTTCCTACCACCAAAACATTAGTCTCGCGCGGTTTCGGGTGACCAGAGGCCTATTTGACGCTTCGTTCAATATTTGGGAGCAGAAGCATTAACGTTTTCGGTTCTCTTGAATTGAACTTTCAGGATTTGTCAAACTTCACAAATCTTTACTCTTGAAAATCCTAAAGCTACAATTATTTTCGAATGGAGGGGGTACATTTGAATATACATTGTACACGAGTATATATTAAAAAATATGCAACTTACCTCAGTTCATGCATGGTTCCAGATATAAGCTCCTTGGTTGCAAAAAAGGTTAGATATGCGTATGAATATATATAGCATGTTCAAACTCACAACAAAGATTGATGCCCCCTTTTACATCTGATTTACAAATGCCATTATCTCGGGTTCAAATAGATGAATGCACTTCCTATGAATTCGGATCTTCGAAACCCCCTTTATGTTGAATTCGACATGTATTCTATTTCGTAGCTAGCAATTTGGAATGTATCCATGCAAGTGAAGAATGTATAAAGTGCTTCACACTAACAACATGGAGTGCACTAATTAATGTTTATATATGAATTGCAAAAGCATCCATTGCCTGTATTTCCAACCGCTCTCATTCTATGGATCCATAATACGAAATAAACACATGCACATGCTAGAATTCAATTGCAGTTGAAGAAAGAGCCTACTCCTGATACTGTATATTAGTGATAGGGGTGTGTACAAAGTACACGTGAATAGCAGGCATTGTGCATGTGTGTATACTATCAACGAACTAGCCCCCAAGATTGTATAACATACTAAGGGCCTAGGGTTACAAATCATATATAGTCGGTGTAACGCCCTCGATGCGGCTATATCTCCTACGCGTCAAAGCACGACTTAGAGGCATAACCGCATTGAAAGCAATGTCGCCAGTGAGGTAATCTTCGCAAACGACCCATGTAATACAATAAGGGAAAAGATACATAGTTGGCTTACAATCGCCACTTCACCCAAATACATGAATAAAGCATTACATCATCCAGATACAATCAAGGTCTGACTACGGAACGAAAATAAAAGAAGACTACCCCAAATGCTACACAGATCCCCGATCGACCCCAACTGGGCCCCATTAATGATCAACTAGAACGAAACAACACCAAGGACAAGATCTTCATCGAGCTCCTCCTTGAGCTTGGTTTCGTCACCTGCTCGGTAACATCGGCACCTACAAACTGGGTTTGGAAGTAATCTGTGAGTCACGGGGACTCAGCAATCTCGCACCCTCGCGATCAAGACTATTTAAGCTTATAGGTAAGGTAAGGTATGATGTGGAGCTGCAGCAAGCGACTAGCATATTTGGGTGGCTAACATACGCAAAAGAGAGCGAGAAGAGAAGGCAAAAGCACGGTCGAACAACTATGATCAAGAAGTGATCCTAGAACAACCTACGTCAAGCATTACTCCAACACCGTGTTCACTTCCCGGACTCCGCCGAGAAGAGACCATCACGGTTACACACGCGGTTGATGTATTTTAATTAAGATCAACTTCAGGTTTTCTACAACCGGACATTAAAAATTCCCATCTGCCCATAACCGCGGGCACGGCTTTCGAAAGTTCAAATCCCTGCAGGGGAGTCCCAACTTAGCCCATCACAAGCTCTCACGGTCAACGAAGGATATTCCTTCTCCCAGGAAGACCCGATCAGGCTCGGAAACCCGGTTACAAGACATTTCGACAATGGTAAAACTAAACCAGCAAAGCCACCCGGATGTGCCGACAAATCCCGATAGGAGCTGCACATATCTCGTTCGCAGGGCACACTGGATTGTCCAAACTTTCGGTAGGCCAGCCCAGAGTTGCCCCTGGTGGCCACCTCGGTTGACAGGTTGGACCAACAGTCAGAGGAGCACTGGCCCGGGGGTTTAATAAAGATGACCCTTGGGCTCTGGAAACCCAAGGGAAAAGAGAAGGCTAGGTGGCGAATGGTAAAACCAATGTCGGGCCTTGCTGGAGGAGTTTTATTCAAGACGAACTGTCAAGGGGTTCCCATTATCACCCAACCGCGTAAGGAACGCAAAATCCGGGAACATAACACCGATATGACGGAAACTAAGGCGGGAAGAGTGGAACAAAATACCAGGCATAAGGCCGAGCCTTCCACCCTTTACCAAGTATATAGGTGTGTTAATTAAATAAGAGATAATGTGATATCCCAACATATCCATGTTCCAACATGGAGCAAACTCCAATCTTCACCTACAACTAACAACGCTATAGGAGGGGCTGAGCAAACCGGTAACATAGCCAAACAACGGTTTGCTAGGACAAGGTGGGTAAGAGGCTTGGCTTAACAATATGGGAGGCATGATAAGCAAGTGGTAGGTATCGCAGCATAGGCATAGCAAAAGAGCGAGGAACTAGCAAGCAAAGATAGAGGTGATTTCGAGGGCATGGCCATCTTGCCTGAAATCCCGCAAGGAATAAGAACGAGTCCATGAAGAAGGCAAACGGACGTAGTCGAACGGATCCTCACAAACGCGACTTTATCGGAACTAACCCGAAGAAGCAACACCGGAAAGAAGCAAACAACATAGTAAACAACCACCACATAAGCATGGCACGATGCACAACCAAGTATGATGCATGTCCGGTTTAATATGCATGGCATGGAAAAGTGCACAAGCAATCCTACAAATTAAGTGGAGCTCAATATGCAACGGAGTTGCATATTGAAGAAAACACCACATGACTTATTTAGTTCTCTCCCGGTTATGTACTCAACAATATTAAAGGTTGGTTAACATGGCAAGAGGTGAAACATGAGTAAACTACACAATCTAAGCAATTTAAATGGGGCCGGATATAGCAAACAACGAATCCGGTAAATCCCCATATGCCTTAGTAATTTATTGCAACAACAATCTAAACATTTTAATTGTTGTTATCATGATGCGGATGACATGAACAAGTTTTATGCAAAATTTATGAAAATGTTGTCATGTTATAAGATATGGGGCATTTGTCACCGAAAGGGGTGCCACGGCAATGATAATGAAAACGGTGCCACGGCAGCGTTCCGGTTCCGGTAACTCGATTGAGATACCGCTGCAAAGGAGAGGTGTGCGGATGCGTGCAAAAGATGGTGGGGCGCTCCCGGATTCCGGGTGTCCCACGAGACGACGGTAAAAAGGCAAAAGAGGGGCAACGTGCATCGACAATTCGAGCACGGAGCAAGCACGAGCATCTCATACATCACACATGCATTAGTTCACAGACGGTCGTCTCGATGGTAATACCTTTGAAGCGTGCATTATCGGAGCGGTTCGAGTCGGCGTAGAGGAAGTAGTGGAAGTAGACGTTCTCGGACGTCGAGGGAAGTAGTGGTTCACGCGACGGTAGTCGAAGTAGTCGTCCTATCATTCATCGGCGATGTTAGTGGTTCACGGCGATGGTAGTCGTTCACGGCAAAAGTAGTGGTACTATGCGTCAAATGTCGTGGTTCTTGGGGTCTTCAGACTTGCCGGTCTCGGTTCTTGCGACGATAGTGATTCCCGTATCAACGTAGAGTAGTTGTACTTGACGGTTCCACATCGATCATAGAGGTCCACGTATCGTAGATGTCCGGGGTCAACATTAGTGGAACTTGGCGCACCCTAGTGCCATCGGCTTCTTGGCGTTCCCAAACAAAGACTGCAAGGGGCCTCGAGGTGGTGGTGGTGCAGCTCTACACCACATAGGAGGAAGGTCTTGGGCATGAGGCGTCCATGGTGGCCAGAGCCGAGCTGCATGACGAAGTAGCGGTCCCGCGGTTGAAGACGAATGGCGACGACGCGGGTAACAAGGGAGGTTAGAGGGCACGGCGGTGCTGAACTTGACGAATTCCGGCGAGGCCGGCAGGGGCGCAGCGCAGGAGGGGCGGAGGCCAGCTTGCTAATGAGGCGGCCATGCCTGAGTAGGGGCCGGCAGGAGGGTCGACGGGGCGGCACTCGCCGGAGTCAGGGCAGAAGGGGACGGGTCGAGGGGCTCCTCCCCTAGCGACGGAGCTGACAAGCCGGTGGCGCCGTGTAGACGAGGAGGCAGCAAGGAGGTCCTGGACCGGCTGCGGGGACGAGGCGCTTGAGGGCACGGCGATGCCATGGCTGCGCGGTGCCATGGTCGTGCGTGCAGGCGAGCTCGCGGAGTGGCAGGGAGGAGGTTGAGGCTGGCGCTGGGGCTCGTGACAGGAGACGGCGCTGGAGGAAGGACGAAGGGAGGCAGCGCATGGTAGGAACGAGAGGGAGATCGAGAGAAGGAGGGGGTTCGAGCGAGGCGGGACTCTAGTGGCGCAAGGGGAGACGAGGTAGTGAGGGGAAAGACTCAGGAAGGCTAGGGTTCGGTCGGGAGTGGGCCTTGAGCCAAATTGGGCTGCGGACTCCCTTCTCTCTTTCTCTCTTCTCTTTAACTTCTTTGAAAAAAACAGAAAAAGACAAAGGAAAAGAGAGAAAGGAAGCAAAGAGTGGACAAGAATTTGGGCATGGGGATTACTTTCCCGGACTCGCAAAAAAATAGGCTTGATCTAGAAAATAAAAGTGGCATGATTGAAAGATCTGGATTCAAATCCATTTGAATTTAATTCAAATGGTTTGAGTAAGTTCAAGGTTTTGGAGATTCCAAAAATGTTCGGAATTTTTGTGGAGATCGGGAAAGCGATGAAAGAAATTATGGGCAAAGTTTGGGGACCAAACTTGAAGTGAGAAAAGTCATGTGATAATTTGCAAGTGTGTTATGGGTGATTCCAAATTATTGGAATATAATTTATATAGCTCCCTAAAATATTGGGAGAATATGTTTTAAAGGGTAATCACCATAGTGAATATCCCTCGATTTAAATGGACCGAAGATCCATGCAATTTATTTAGTTGAGTTGCAAAAGATTTATGAGATGATGGCATGATGACATGATGCAACGCAAAAATAAAAGGGCGGCACAAATGAAACACACGGCGGAACCCGGAACATATGGAAGTCTTCTCGAGCATCGGTCTCGGGCGTCACAACACTCCACCACTACGAGAGGATCTCGTCCCGAGATCTAGAATGGCACCGGAGGGAAAAACGGAAGAGAAAGAGAAGTGGCAAAACTAAATTGCTTCTTTGACAAACGAGTGAAACCAAAGAACCTTGCGAGGTTGAACAAATTGAGAGAAAAGGAATACAATGAAGATGAACAAAGTGGAAAACACTCCGTTAGACAAGGAACCAGAAATACGGCGAAAAAGACTAGCTTAAATGACAGGATTGACATTGAAGCCACTCCGGTCAAAACAAAATAGAGAAGGAATCAGGATGATATAATTTGGGCAGCACTCCGACTCAAAATGGAAGGAAAAGAACATGAACTTGACAAGATGAGAGGATACTTGATGAGATCAACAACATACTACCTTCGGAACTATTGAAAGAATGGTACAAAGGGTAAGAAAGATTTCAGATGGCACTCCGATTGAGAAGGGCGGCAAAACTTGATAAGATGAGAGAGCTCGAATGAAAACACGACACTCCAGTTGAAAAAGGGATAAGCAAAAGGAAAGAGCATGATCTTGGCAAAACGATATGATAGGATGAAGAGATCAACATCACCAAACCCCCAGACAAAATGAGAGGATGGAATGGAATGAACGGAGGGGAAAACAAGATCTTCTACCTCAAATGAGCTTGAAAATCATGTTTAGGAGAAAGGTCAAACGGAGTTGTTGGAAAAAACCAACAACGAAAAGAATAAGCTTGTAGTGGACTTATGGAGAACATCTCAAAACTAAGAGGTGAAATTCTGCCACTAACGGAAACAATAGATTGGATTGATATCAACAAGGGGACAAGAAACTTATCTCACCGGGAGGATAATTGAAGAACTAGGGTCATTTATAAGCACCATAATTAGCAACAATCCTTAGGGAAGGCTTTAGGTGAAATATAACCCAATATAACTCCAATGAAGAGATTGATGGATTTAAAATACCTCATTATTAACAATATGTGAATCATGAAGCATGAACTCAAATTATCAAGAGTGACGTAATACCACCTCCAATGGTACGGAAGAAAGAATTGCACTCCGGATTGCAAGATGAAGAATGCTTGAACTCCTCAGAAAAGAATCTCAATTAACACTTTGAAAAGGAATTAATTCTTTGATGAACCAACATGTAGAGCCTCCATGAAGATATCCGGTTATAAAAGAATGATCAGACAAAAGGAAAGAGGAGTTGAAAACACAAGGTGAAGCCGTGCGATGATTATATGGATCTTCACGACGATATAATTAAGAGAGCTTGGAACTCCGGAAAAGAAAGATGAGCAAAAGAAACCAAGAATTTTTCGATGAACCTCTAGAATAAAGAATTGATCACTTGGATGAAACATGAATAAGAATTACATTATGCGTATCCTTCACCAATTTAATTGATGACGAGCAAACGGATTTGGCATACTACTTATTCTCTTTGAAAAGTATTAAGATAGATATAGCGTCAACTTGAGAAAGGTCTTCAACGAACCACCGGTCGGGTTGAAACAATGAATAAATTGATATGATGAATGAAGGAAGACAAAATCTTGGAAGAACCACCGTAAGAATTGAGAATGAACGAAAATACATGAGAGAGTTTAGATACAAGAGAACGAAGAGATCATGAACTGATTAGAGAATATACTTGAATGATGCACCGGTTAGATTTGGAGAATGAGAGCTAAAAGCTGCAATGAATAATCCTGAATTGATGGCCTTCAGATAAACAAACTGAAAAGACTCCTGAATTACTCTGGATGGGTGAAAAGAATTCTCATAATCAAAACAATTATGAGGGGATGGCAACAAGCTAGAATCACGAATCTTGAAGAGAATGGAGCAGGATTGAGAGAAAATCTTCTTCGGTCTTCAAATTTTTGAATTACGGCGAGAAATACCACCATGAATTGTTTAGACACTCCGGAAGAATCAAAAGCAAAGAGGTTGAGCCAACGATGAAAAGAAATTGAAAGATCTTGGAGAAATACATATGACCGACGATGAATCATTCTTACGTCAAACTTTGAGATGAATTTGAAAATAGCTCTGGTAAAATTAGAAGAGTCAGGTAAGATCCTGGAAGAAGACCTGTGGGTTAGGGCCCACTCAAAAGAAAAAACACCATTGAAAAGATTTAAAAGAGAGATTGCACCGTTGAATTAAATGGCTTGAATGAGATAACATCCTCGAAAGAGCTTGAACGAAAACAGAGTAGAAATACGAATCTTTGAGATATCTTGAGCACTCCGGAACAATTGAATAGCGAGAAATGAATGAATATGAGGTGCACCGGCATGAGAAGGTATTTGAAACAAGGAAAAAGATATGATGAACAAAGCTTGAATTAAATCCACCGGAGAAAAAAGGCAAATAATGATGAACTTGAGGCTCCGTTAGAATCTTCATGAGAATCACCGGGTAAGAACATGAAGGAAAAGAATGGAAAGATTTCACATGAATAAAAGGATACTCGATTAAGACATCTGATTTCTTGAAGAAAAAGGGTGGGTGGGAAGGAAAAACAAAGGCAACTTGGAACGGATGAAGCAAACACCATTGACGAAAAGCTGAGATTGGATCTTGCAAATGTTGAAATGATCGGATCCACTTGAAGAGAAACACGCCGGTTGAAAAGGATTGGCATGACAATCTCGATTATCATGAAGGATTAGTATCCACATAGGAATATGAGAACACTGTTTAGGAAAGGTATGGAATCAACACTTGACTTCGAAGCAACTCGAATACCACAACTCAAAACAAAACAAAGGATTGGCTTGCAAAATAGGCCCGAACAAACATATGATAGAGATTTCGTCCGAAGTTTTCGTGGTGGGGCCTACACGGGCTCGATCGTACAGCACCATCATGTACAAGGTAGTGCACATGACATACGAAGCGTCCCCGAGTCAGCATAGCCAAGGACTCTTCAAGACACAACGAGACCACTGTAAAACTAACCGTGAATAGGCGGACCACTAGACATCGAACCCCAATCTCATATTATACATCCGTCGGAAAGATATCCTAAGAGCTACTTGAATTCCCACTTATAAACTCCCGAAATTTTCTGGTTATGCAATCAGGTGTTGGGGATACAGGGGAAGCATAATATCTCACCCAAAACTAGCAAATCCTACATCCAGCTGTATCCATCCTTCAACACATAACCAAGAAACCTTCGGAAATCGTTTACCTCAACCTTCGAAAAGCATCCGTTGTACTGGGTGGCGTCGAGGTTATCTCACCAACAACTGCATAAAAGAGATTTTCGATGTCGGCGAAACTCAGGTATTCCAGAACTGCAACGATAAAATTGTGACGACAACACCTCGGAGCTCAACTCCCCGGGACACTGCCACAACCCCTAAATGTCAGGAGGCACCAAGAACAATGTTCTCATCACAAAACCATCGGAACGATTCCAAGATACCCGTGTGATCATAAATTTTTTTAGTGAAATTTGAGAAGAGAAGAGTCAAAACTCTACATCAGGATGCCTCACCAGAGCGATGAAGGGACTGAGGAGTAAAAAGAATCCTACTCTCCGATATATATAATCCTAAAAGACTCAAAATATTTTTCTAGACTCAACAATGCCAGCGATTCGATCAAGCAGGGGGCTCTGATTACCAACTTGTAATGCCCTCGATGCGGCTATATCTCCTACATGTCGAAGCACGACTTAGAGGCATAACCGCATTGAAAGCAATGTCGCAAGTGAGGTAATCTTCGCAAACAACCCATGTAATACAATAAGGGAAAAGATACATAGTTGGCTTACAATCGCCACTTCACCCAAATACATGAATAACGCATTACATCATCCAGATACAATCAAGGTCCGACTACGGAACCAAAATAAAAGAAGACTACCCCAAATGCTACACAGATCCCCGATCGACCCCAACTGGGCTCCACTACTGATCAACTAGAACGAAACAACACCAAGGACAAGATCTTCATCGAGCTCCTCCTTGAGCTTGGTTTCGTCACCTGCTCGGTAACATCGGCACCTACAAACTGGGTTTGGAAGTAATCTGTGAGTCACGGGGACTCAGCAATCTCACACCCTCGCGATCAAGACTATTTAAGCTTATAGGTAAGGTAAGGTATGATGTGGAGCTGCAGCAAGCGACTAGCATATTTGGGTGGCTAACATACGCAAAAGAGAGCGAGAAGAGAAGGCAAAAGCACGGTCGAACAACTATGATCAAGAAGTGATCCTAGAACAACCTACGTCAAGCATTACTCCAACACCGTGTTCACTTCCCGGACTCCGCCGAGAAGAGACCATCACGGTTACACACACGGTTGATGTATTTTAATTAAGATCAACTTCAGGTTTTCTACAACCGGCCATTAACAAATTCCCATCTGCCCATAACCGCAGGCACAGCTTTCGAAAGTTCAAATCCCTGCAGGGGAGTCCCAACTTAGCCCATCACAAGCTCTCACGGTCAACGAAGGATATTCCTTCTCCCAGGAAGACCCGATCAGGTTTGGAATCCCGGTTACAAGACATTTCGACAATGGTAAAACTAAACCAGCAAAGCCACCCGGATGTGCCGACAAATCCCGATAGGAGCTGCACATATCTCGTTCTCAGGGCACACCGGATTGTCCAAACTTCCGGTAGGCCAGCCCAGAGTTGCCCCTGGTGGCCACCGGCGGTTGACAGGTTGGACCAACAATCAGAGGAGCACTGGCCGGAGGGTTTAATAAAGATGACCCTTGGGCTCCGGAAACCCAAGGGAAAAGAAAAGGCTAGATGGTAAAACCAATGTTGGGCCTTGCTGGAGGAGTTTTATTCAAGACGAACTGTCAAGGGGTTCCTATTATCACCCAACCACGTAAGGAACGCAAAAATCCGGGAACATAACAACGATATGACGGAAACTAAGGCGGCTAGAGTGGAACAAAACACCAGGCATAAGGCCGAGACTTCCACCCTTTACCAAGTATATAGGTGCGTTAATTAAATAAGAGATATAGTGATATCCCAACATATCCATGTTCCAACATGGAACAAACTCCAATCTTCACCTGCAACTAACAATGCTATAAGAGGGGCTGAGCAAAGCGGTAACATAGCTAAACAACGGTTTGCTAGGACAAGGTGGGTTAGAGGCTTGGCTTAACAATATGGGAGGCATGATAAGCAAGTGGTAGGTATCGCATCATAGGCATAGCAAAAGAGCGAGCAACTAGCATGCAAAGATAGAGGTGATTTCGCGGGCATGGTCATCTTGCCTGAAATCCTGCAAGGAAGAAGAACGAGTCCATGAAGAAGGCAAACGGACGTAGTCGAACGGATCCTCACAAACGCGACGTTATCGGAAATAACCCAAAGAAGCAACACCGGAAAGAAGCAAACAACATAGTAAACAACCACCACATAAGCATGGCACAATGCACAACCAAGTATGATGCATGTCTGGTTTAATATGCATGGCATGGCAAAGTGCACGAGCAATCCTACAAATTAAGTGGAGCTCAATATGCAACGGAGTTACATATTGAAGAAAACACCACATGACTTATTTAGTTCTCTCCCGGTTATGTACTCAACAATATTAAAGGTTGGTTAACATGGCAAGAGGTGAAACATGAGTAAACTACATAATCTAAGCAATTTAAATGGGGCTGGATATAACAAACAACGAATCCGGTAAATCCCCATATGCCTTAGTAATTTATTGCAACAACAATCTAAACATTTTAATTGTTGTTATCATGATGCGGATGACATGAACAAGTTTTATGCAAAATTTATGAAAATGTTGGCATGTTATAAGATATGGGGCATTTGTCACCGTAGTGGAAACGAAAGGGGTGCCAAGGCAATGATAACGAAAACGGTGCCACGACAGCGTTCCGGTTCCGGTAACTCGATTGAGATACCGATGCAAAGGAGAAGTGTGCGGATGCGTGCAAAAGATGGTGGGGCACTCCCGGATTCCGGGTGTCCCACGAGACGACGGTAACAAGGCAAAAGAGGGGCAACGTGCATCGACAATTCAAGCATGGAGCAAGCACGAGCATCTCATACATCACACATGCATTAGTTCACGGACGGTCGTCTCGGCGGTTATACCTTTAAAGCATGCATTATCGGAGTGGTTCGAGTCGGCGTAGAGGAAGTAGTGGAAGTAGACGTTCTCGGACATCGAGGGAAGTAGTGGTTCACGCGACGGTAGTCGAAGTAGTTGTCCTATCAGTCATTGGCGATGGTAGTGGTTCACGGCGATGGTAGTCGTTCACGGCAAAAGTAGTGGTACTATGCGTCAAATGTCGTGGTTCTTGGGGTCTTCGGACTTGCCGGTCTCGGTTCTTGCAATGGTAGTGATTCCCGTATCAACGTAGATTAGTTGTACTTGACGGTTCCACATCGATCGTAGAGGTCCACGTATCGTAGATGTCCGGGGTCAACATTAGTGGAACTTGGCGCACCCTAGTGCCATCGGCTTCTTGGCGTTCTGAAACAAAGACTGCAAGGGGCCTCGAGGTGGTTGTGGTGCAGCTCTACACCACATAGGAGGAAGATCTTGGGCATGAGGCGTCCATGGTGGCCAGAGCCGAGGTGGATGACGAAGTAGCGGTCCTGCGGTTGAAGACGAACGGCGACGACGCGGGTAACAAGGGAGGTCAGAGGGCGCGGCGGTGCTGAACTTGACAAATTCCGGCAAGGCCGGCAGGGGCGCAGCGCAGGAGGGGCGGAGGCCAGCTTGCTGATGAGGCGACCATGCCTGAGCAGGGGCCGGCCGGAGGGTCGACGGGGTGGCACTCGCCGGAGTCGGGGAAAGGGGACTGGTCGAGGGGCTCCTCCCCTGGCGACGGAGCTGACGAGCCGGTGGCACCGTGTAGACGAGGAGGCGGCGAGGAGGTCCTGGACCGGCTGCCGGAGACGAGGCGCTTGAGGGCGCGGCGATGCCATGGCTGCGCGGTGCCATGGTCGTGCGTGCAGGCGAGCTCGCAAAGTGGCAGGGAGGAGGTCGAGGCTGGTGCTGGGGCTCGCGACAAGAGACGACGCTAGAGGAAGGACGAAGGGAGGCAGCGCACGGTAGGAACAAGAGGGAGATCGAGAGAAGGAGGGGGTTCGAGCGAGGCGGGACTCTGGCGGCGCAAGGGGGGACGAGGTAGTGAGGGGAAAGGCCCAGGAAGGCTAGGGTTCAGTCGGGAGTGGGCCTTGGGCCAAATTGGGCTGCGGACTCCCTTCTCTCTTTCTCTCTTCTCTTTAACTTCTCTGAAAAAACAGAAAACGACAAAGAAGGAAAAGAGAGAAAGGAAGCAAAGAGTGGACAAGAATTTGGGCATGGGGATTACTTTCCCGGACTCGCAAAAAATAGGCTCGATCCAGAAAATAAAAGTGGCATGATTGAAAGATCTGGATTCAAATCCATTTGAATTTAATTCAAATGGTTTGAGTAAGTTCATGGTTTTGGAGATTCCAAAAATGTTTGGAATTTTTGTGGAGATCGGGAAAGCGATGAAAGAAATTATGGGCAAAGTTCGGGGACCAAACTTGAAGTGAGAAAAGGCATGTGATTATTTGCAAGTGTGTTATGGGTGATTCCAAATTATTGGAATATAATTTATATAGCTCCCTAAAATATTGGGAGAATATGTTTTAAAGAGTAATCACCATAGTGAATATCCCTCGATTTAAATGGACCGAAGATCCATGCAATTTATTTAGTTGAGTTGCAAAAGATTTATGAGATGATGGCATGATGACATGATGCAACGCAAAAATAAAAGGGCGGCACAAATGAAACACACGGCGAAACCCGGAACATATGGAAGTCTTCTCGAGCATCGGTCTCGGGTGTCACAGTCGGCTTATCACCAGTGGGGATAGAGTCCTCCGCGACTCTGGTAGCTTCATGTTACGCCGAGTCCTCCACATGGGTCTTCGTATAACACATCTCGGTCCAACCTATATGTGGTGCAGGATGGAACTGACCCATGAGTCTTCATGTTGACCCACCACAACTAGAAATGATGTGCCCACCACACCACACACGCAATCGGCCACTAAGAAAATAAGCATATACAATACTACAACGGTATCTAGCTCACGATACATTTCCATATTTTGTTGATGACACTGACGGACTTTGCATTTGATGCGTGCTCCGTATTTTGTTGAAGACACTTATGGTCATTGTATTTGAAGCGAAAGCACGATATGGTCACTGGACTTCAGAATAAGCTCATCACGGTCACCACATACATTTTGTCGTGCTAACCAACATGTGGTTGGATGGTTAGAGGACAGTGGTTTCTCGAGCCCACCAAGGTTAAAGTCCCGGTGCTCGCATTTATCTTGTGTTAACTTCAGTATTTTCCGGCGATGTACGTTCATGTTGGGGAACGTTGCAGAAAACAAAAATTTTTGCTACGGTTTCACCAAGATCCATCTATGAGTTCATCTAGCAACGAGTGATTGGATTGCATCTACATACCTTTGTAGATCACGCGCGGAAGCATTCAAAGAACGGGGATGAGGAAGGCGTACTCGACGTGATCCAAATCACCAGAGATCCTAGCGCCGAACGGACGGCACCTCCGTGTTCAACACACATACGGTCAGCGTGACGTCTCCTTCTTCTTGATCCAGCAAGGGGGGAGGAGAGGTTGAGGAAGATGGCTCCATCAGCAGCACGGCGGCGTGGTGGTGATGGAGCTGCAGTACTCCGGCAGGGCTTCGCCAAGCTCTATGGAGGAGGAGGAGGTGTTGGAGAGGGAGAGGGAGGCACCAAAGGCGTGGTATGAGAGGCCCTCCTTCCCCCACTATATATAGGGAGTCCAAGGGGGGCGCCGGCCCTAGGAGATCCAATCTCCTAGGGGGGTGCGGCCAAGGGAGGAATCCCTCCTCCCCAAGGCACCTAGGAGGTGCCTTCCCCCTTTGGGACTCTTCCCTTCCTTGAACCCTAGGCGCATGGGCCTCTTGGGGCTGGTGCCCTTGGCCCATATAGGCCAAGGCGCACCCCCTACAGCCCATGTGGCCCCCGGGGGCAGGTGGCCCCACCCGGTGGACCCCCGGGACCCTTCCGGTGGTCCCGGTACAATACCGGTGACCCCGAAACTTGTCCCGATGGCCGAAATTGCACTTCCTATATATAATTCTTTACCTCTGGACCATTCCGGAACTCCTCGTGACGTCCGGGATCTCATCCGGTACTCCGAACAACATTCGGGTTACTGCATATACATATTCCTACAACCCTAGCGTCACCGAACCTTAAGTGTGTAGACCCTACGGGTTCGGGAGACATGTAGACATGACCAAGATCGTTCTCCGGTCAATAACCAACAGCGGGATCTGGATACCCATGTTGGCTCCCACATGCTCCTCGATGATCTCATCGGATGAACCACGATGTCGAGGATTCAAGCAACCCCGTATACAATTCCCTTTGCCAATCGGTATGTTACTTGCCCGAGATTCGATCGTCGGTATCCCAATACCTCGTTCAATCTCGTTACCGGCAAGTCACTTTACTCGTACCGTAATGCATGATCCCGTGACCAGACACTTGGTCACTTTGAGCTCATTATGATGATGCATTACCGAGTGGGCCCAGTGATACCTCTCCGTCATACGGAGTGACAAATCCCAGTCTTGATCCGTGTCAACCCAACAGACACTTTCGGAGATACCCGTAGTATACCTTTATAGTCACCCAGTTACGTTGTGATGTTTGGCACACCCAAAGCACTCCTACGGTATCCGGGAGTTACACGATCTCATGGTCTAAGGAAAAGATACTTGACATTGGGAAAACTCTAGCAAACGAACTATACGATCTTATGCTATGTTTAGGATTGGGTCTTGTCCATCACATCATTCTCCTAATGATGTGATCTCGTTATCAATGACATCCAATGTCCATAGTCAGGAAACCATGACTATCTGTTGATCAACGAGCTAGTCAACTAGAGGCTTACTAGGGACATGTTGGTGTCTATTATTCACACATGTATTACGATTTCCGGATAACACAATTATAGCATGAATAAAGACAATTATCATGAACAAGGAAATATAATAATAATGCTTTTATTATTGCCTCTAGGGCATATTTCCAACAGTTCAGTGGGAGGAGATGTTCCACTCGACTACGAGGCACCTATGGTGACTTCGTAAAATCTCAAGATCATATATGCTGTCCCACTCTCTCAAAGGTGCTCATAGGGGTAGGGTTCGCGTGTGTGCGCTTATGGCGGTGAGTGCTTGCACGTATATATGAGCCCTTGCGTCTGTACCGTGTTAAAAAAATACATATCATGATTATACGGTACCTGGCTCACCCATACAACTCCGTATTTTGTTGATGACACAATCAATTGACCAGTCAAACGTTCCATGCGGCACAACTAGTGTTGCACCATCGGGGCGCGTAACCGTGGGGCCCACCTGTCAGCCCGTATATGATAGAAAGAAATGGTAGTTTGAGTCTGTACTGTGTTAATAAAACAGGAGTACATTTTAGGGTGACCATACGGTCACTGGCTCACCATACAGCTCCGTAATTTGTTGATAACACGATCAATTGACCAGTCAAACGGTCCACATTCAGCAGTGCACATTACCATAGGGCCCACCCATCAGCGCGTATATGAAGGACAGAAATGGTAATAAATTAGTGGTCGGTGCGTATTCAAAGTCGTGAGACCTCTGGTTGGCAGTCACCGGCGGTTGGGGGGCGTTCATTGGGCGGTGGGGTGGGGATCCCCGGAGAAAAAGCTCGGCGGCGGGGGGGGGGGGGGGGGGGGGGGCTAGAGGGGTGGCCGGTGTGGCGGCGGACCGGCGGTGGGGAGTGGTTTCAGGGAGGGCGGGCCGGCCGCGGGTGGCGGGGGCTGGCGGTTCGGCCGGTGGTGGCTGGCGGCTCAGGGGGTGGAGTTTGATGATAAACTGGAGGCCCTTGATTTCGTATCCAACGGCTGGAAAATCTAATGACCAGAGATGAAAAAGTCAGTCGACTGACGTGTAGCCTCACCCCGCACGTACACATGCACGCACGCAAGACACGCACGCATGTAGGCGTGCAACACTGACACGTACACACGCACGCATGCTGGCGTGCAACACTGACACGAACACATGCACTCACGAACACACGCACGTACGCACCCATGCATGCAACACTGAAACGTAGCAACACTGACACGTACACACGCACGCATGCTGGCGTGCAACACTGACATGAACACATGCACTCACGAACACACGCACGTACGCACCCATGCATGCAACACTGAAACGTACCCTTGCACGCACGCAACACTCGCACGCCTGCATGCACACATCACATGACGCAAGACACACGTTCAATCTATATGTGCATGCACCCTTTGTTAAGGACATGGATTGTTACGTGTATTAATCAATCTTATCTGTGATAAGCAGAACATTGATGTTTGCAGCGGTCTTTATGAATCACAATGTATCGAACGGGCTATCAACATAGTAGGCTTATCTACATGCACTACACCACAACACTACTTTCCCAACATACAGATTGGTTGGGAAAATAGCTTCCGCTGACAAACAGTCAGTTGGGAAAGACTATTGCCAACCGACAAGGTCTACTAGGGAAAGTCCAGACGGGAAAGTCTTTTCCCGACCGACATATCTTTCCCGACCGACTATTGGACGGCTAAAGGAAACATTACCGACCAACTTTCTGTTGGTCCTGGCACGAACCTTTCCCGACCGATTTTCTCTTACAAACCTTTCCCGACCGACTGTTTGACGGCAAAATCTTTGCCGGCCAACTTTTCGTTGGCCCTGCCATGAACCTTTCCCGACCAACAATCTGATGGTATTATCTTTGCCAACCAACTTTCTGTTGGCCCTAGCATGAACCTTTCCCAACCAACAGTAGGACAGTGCTTCCTTTTGTCGACGACGATTCATCTGCAATTTGCCAATGGTATTTGGCATATTGTATTATCAAAACAAATATCAATCATATTACATATCTCATCATTATCTATCAAGTTACAATAACTTGCATGTAATCTCAAATATTAAACCAGAACCAAACAAAAATAACACTAATGATTCTCATAATAGAAGTAACTAAATAAGAGGAAACATTTGTCTGGGTGACCGATACACCCGATAGGTTTATAAAATGATAGATACATGTCCGACGATTCAATGCTTGCTCTTACACAAGATATCCTTTACAAAATGGTAGCTACAAGAAGCATTGGTTTTCCTCCATTACAGAAGATATCTAGTTGATGCAAACTGACAGCTTCGTGGTTCTTTCATATTCCTCTTGTCTTCCCTACACAACCTGACAACATCGTGGAAAGACAAAAAAGCATACACTTAATATACATGCAAGCTGATGAAATTTCCCTACTACCTGTTCAACTTGAGAGTAAAGAGCATCAGGCATGAAACATAGAAACAACATTAATATATAGCCAGCTAACTTTGAGGTGAATAGGTTTGATTTGCATGACTGTAAACTGGGATCCTTACAGAAGTGTAAAACTAAGAAAAACCAAAGTCGATCAGGAGACACGACCCCAAGTTTTGAGAAATAATTTGATGCTTGAACCATTTCATGACTATCTTCACATGATTTATATTACAGGGCGAAAAAAATGTTGTGCACTGACGATTTATGTTACGGTGCGAAACTGAAAATAATTCATGTCGAGGTGCATAACAGGGAACATAAACAAATGTTGTAGCTGTAGCTATGTCGACTTCTACACTCATCTAGTTATAACTACAGGAAGCTAAGTACTAGCAGCCTTTCGACAATGATGAAGAAGAAAAGATATATTCTCATGTTTTCTTATCGATAATGAAATAAACAAATGTTGTCTTTCCACCACCATCAGAGATCTGCAAGAGAGAAAGAATACGAGACATAAAAAGCGAAGGGAAGTCCAGTTCACTACAGGTTTCACATGCATCTGTCATCTGTTGATGTTTGACTTTCTGTAAGAGAATAACATGGAGTGTGGTTTAAGAGGCGTAATTGAAACTGTAATTTTTATTTCTTGAACACAAGAAAGCTATGAGTTGATGTAACTTGTTTTTCTAGGGAACTACTATCATATAGCTAAGTATTAGAGATACACCTTACTTGTGTTTTCTATCCATGTGAGAAGTACAATATATCAGTAGTTTTCTTTGTTTACTCTTTAGTAGTGGCCATAAATTGAATGGTACTGAAAGGGATGTTGCGATCTTCCTCGTGGCTGCAATAGATACATGGACACAAAGAACATAATGCTATGTTCCTGTTGGCAGCAATAGATACATTGGGGATATTACAGTTTGCAGAACCATGGTATATATTTGGACCAAGCACCTCAAAGTATTTTCAAAACTGCAGTTTTTTTCTTCAGAAATTACGCTAAAAAAATACGTTGCATCCAAACTGGGCCTAAATGAACACAGGGAAGCAACTATTACCAAATAAGTAGTAGCAAGGATTACATGATAAACTTATAGAATCTTCTTTCACTTTGAGCTAGGATTCCTTGATAAATTCCATGATGACCAGATTACATAATGGACTCTTCATGCACTTTTAGCTAGCTAGGGAGCACCAAGAAGAAGCTCTTGTACAGTACCAAGTGGTCATGATAACAGCTGGGTCACATAAATAGTGAATCACAACATAAATACCTTAGTGGCGGGATGAGGAAGATACCCATGGCTTGTAGGGTTTCATCTACCAAAGTGAACATGAATTAGTATGACGCATCAAACAATTTGAGCCAAGTAGACAAAACACATATTGTTGGTGATTACCTTGCTAGATGGCCATGCAATGGACCTTGTGACAACATCAAACTCTACGTGACAATTTATACAAAATCGTTTTTTGTGGAGACACAAAATATTATTTGATTGCATCAGATAAAAAAAATTATTTTTGATCCGTGACCGATGAATCTGCTCTCTAAATAGAAACAATCAAGCTTGGTCAGCTGATTAAACAATCCATATCACTCTGCGGTCTAACAAAAGTAAATTGGATATGCAAGTGACGGACTAAGGAGTGAAGAGATACTTTTTTTTGTGGGGTGAAGAGATACATTCTACACGTACTAATAAAATTCTTCGATGAATATCCTTAAGGAAAAAGCTAATGCTATTCTTTGAGAAAAATAAAGAACCTTGCAAGAGGAATATACACAGTCATGCCAAAATATGTATTACTACATAGATAAGGCGATATTCAGTAGGTGAGGTTATCTTTTATTTTAGAAAAACACAGAAACATTTTTATTGTCTTACACATTAGTTGGACGACATTATATTGCATAATGCACTGAAATAATAATGAGGGGGCTATACTAGACATTAATGTTGGGTATTACATTTTCCTCAGATGTTTCTTGAAAATTGTGGTTAAGAGACTGAGACCAATATATAGTTAGGCATGACATATGTGGACCACAATATGATTTTCAGTTATAGATAATAAAACAAATTTACTCCAGTATACTAACATTAACTCATGATATAGATACATGCTACAATTGTTTTCTTCTTTTGACAAATGAGTTTCCACATTCTGTATTTTTACCATAATATTTTATGTGATTTTTCAAGTCCACCTTCCCACACCAACATCCTAATGCTAATTTAGGTATGAAAACACACAGGAAATCGAGCCGAACAAATGTGCAGCCACTAGACTATAGACCAGATGACACCTGCAAGGCTGACTGTCTCCCAATGTGGTGCTTGATCAGAAGTTATTTCTATTGGCGTAAGTGTCGGCTCGGTATAAAGGGAACCAAGATGAAGCTTTACAAGCTAAAGGGATGTCAAGCCAATGATTTGGCAGTGGAGAAGACTATGGAAGAATAGAAAGAGAGGAAGGTGGCCGGATGAGATAATTTACCTACCCATAAGAAATTAGATGGCATGCCGGTTGCACGCGGTTTAGAGGCCAGGTGCCGAAGCATCACGACCTCTTCCATGACAGACATGTACCACACCTTTTAGACGGTTACAAAACCCTTAAATGATGAATATTTCTGGTTACATTGTTTAAAGTAGAACTTTAATTTTAAAGTCTCAAAAGTGGAATATCCTTTTCAGCACCACATCAGCAATATTCTAAAACGATGATAGGAAGTTTCACCTAAAATATCATAGTAATTTGTAATATCTATCATGAGCATTCAAATAAGTACTTTCAACTTAGTGCACAATAAAAAAAACAATAATCTAGCCACGCAAATGCGCAGGTGACCCTGCTAGTTCTTTTTGGTCATAGCACTGTAAGACTATAATAAAAAAAGTAAGGAGATTTATGATGGCTAGATATGTTTACAACAACACTGCCTACTGTTTTGTTATCTTATACTCCCTCCGTCCCAAAATAAGTGTCTCAACTTTGTACTAACTCTAGTACAAAGTTGTACCAAAGTTGAGACATAAATTTTCGGACGGAGGGAGCACATTGTTTGTGTTTTGAGAATGATTACATGCATATGTGTTTATTTATGTCCAGAACAGAGTCTGCTGCAGTGATATACTACTGTTTTGGTATGTGGATGGAATACTACAGTTTTGATTCAGCATATGTGTTTATTTATGTCGTACTTCTCTGTAGTTTATACTCTACCGCTTTCAGTTGTTCCTCCGTAACCCCACCATCTTTAGCTTTTCCGCTTGCGCTTGCCATTTTCCATCCTGCAAAAGACACACTATATGAGTACATCGCTGAAAATAGAAAATATTAGTGGATCAAACACAAGACTTATGAGGCACTACATCAAGAAAATCATATACTGCTCCAGAGTATCTTTTGTATGCATCATAATCAGTCTACACAATGTTAGTTTCTAGGTTAATTTTGGTTGTAGTTGCTTGCAGGGAAACATGACAACAATAAACCTGTCTATATGTCTATATGCTACCATGATTCAAGATGAGCTTGATTCAGGCCATTATGGGACAGGTCCCTTTCTTTGAGAGGCAGGAAGCAAGAACAATGCAGCGGGAGTTCTGCATTGTGATTCCACGGTTCTTGACTTCTTTCCCCCGGCTGGATGTGGTTCTCCAGCAAAGTGGTGTACACTAAAATGAAGTGAAACAAGGAAAGCAAGACAGCCATGTCGCAAGGCTGTCTATGTTTGGCTTGAGCAATCTTACAAGCAAGGAAGAACTATTGTTGTATTGTTTTTCGTGGGCGGCATGAAGAAGAATGTAGTAAGAAAGTAAAGTATGAAGAAGATTTCAGTAAGAAAAATTAATTGAGTATTTGGGCAGTTGGATGGCGGTATGCTGACACGCCATTGTCGTGAACTCAGCCAAGAAATGTGATGAGCTGGAGTGGCACACACACTAGAAACACATCCATTTACCGAAAAAGGCTTGTACTGCACAGAAGCTTCGCTTTAGAGAGAACCAAGTTATTTTCACAATTTTTTACAAAGAAGCTGCAGGCTACCAACAGAACTCAGTACTGTAATAAAAAATAAATCTAACATAAATCGATTTTCATCTAACATAAGTCAGTACTATAAAAATATATTAAATCTACATCAACAACACCAATAGAATACTGACGGGGCAAATAACAGTCTTCTACCCATAATCCACGGTGAGATCCTTCACTCCCAGTTCATCTCTTAACAAACTTTGTAATACAAAATTGATGCGGCAAAAAAAACTAGACGCGAAGATAGAGGAATGTATGGAGGGAGGAGTTGTACCTCAGCCGCTTCGCTGCCCTTGCCCAGCCAAAGACAGAGAGGGATGCCCTTGACCAGGCGCACGCTGCCCTGATCCAAATCTGCCGCTGCGTGTATCTTCGTGAGCTGGACGGTGGAGATGGTCAGGCCAGGCCAGGGATGTTGGAGAGAGGTGGCCAACCAGAGAGAGAGCACGAGGGTGTGGGACCGGCGGCGGAGAGAGGCAGGACGGAGTTAGTTTGTGCTGTAGGGACAGGGCGGCGTGGGGCGATGCTATAGAGGAAGGGCGCGTGGGGCAGCGGCGGGATTGACCGCCGGATGGCGGTAGCCGCTGGCGGTAGTCGGGCGTGGGGCGCCGGCGTGCGTGGGGAACAGCATGAGAGATCTAGGGATTTCGTGGGTGGGGAACGAATGGAGCGTGGGACGGCGGAATCCTTGTGATTTTGAGGGGGAAAACTTCGCGGGCTGGGCCGGTTTGGCGCTAATTTTTCTGGCTATTGGCATAGGAGGGCCACTTTAGCGTCTTACTGTTGGTCGGGTTTATTTGCCGACGAGGAAAGTATCGTTTTCCCCCTCAAATCCTGTCTGATGGACCGATTTCCCCTCAAAGTCTAAAACTGGATCAATCAGCCCCTAAACTCTCCAAAACCGGATCAATTCTCCCCCATGGTGGTTTTGCACCAGATTTAGGTGGTTTTGACTAGTCTCCTTGCTGACTCGACAGTGCTGACTTGGCAGATTTCAGGTGTTTTCATCGATTGGGGGAGCCGGTCGACCAATCAGCCCCCAATTCAGGTGATTTCGGTCCATGTGCATCAACCAACCTCCCTGTGCCTGGACGACGACGCCCAACCTTGCCGCGATGGCGTCAAGCACGCCGGCGACGTCTGCCGACGCCGCCATGGCGTCCGCCGACGCCGCAATGGCGTCCGCCATGCCGCCGGCCTCCACGCCACCCGATGGTGACTCAACCGCCCCCTTTCTTTCCCGTCGAAGTCATCTACTGCATGATCTTAGTTTAGGAGAAATCAGAGCTGTGCTTAGAAGTCATCTACTTCACCCAATTTTGCTGCCATGGCAGGCAGATGGTGGAGGTGTAGGGTAGATCATAGGAAGATTGTTTTTATGGGTAGGTCCTGAGCTATGTAATGAGGTAAAGGTTGTTTTTTTGGGCAGGTCTTGGTGATGAGGTAGCAGATGAAGAAGAAATAAGTTATGTGTCACTACATTATTTTGGAAAATTTGAGACAGTGGATGGATTGCTTGTATACAACGGAGGTCTGATGATTACTTTTCCGTTCGATAGGAAAAGCCTAAAGTTTGAGCTTTTGTTGTCTTATGCTGAGGACATGTATCATGTACAAAGAGGACATTGTAGGGGGGATTATAGTTACAAGATGCACTGGCTTGTTCCAGGGAAAAAACTGAGTGAGGGTTTGCAATTTATTTTTGATGATTCAAGTGTGGAGAAGATGGGGAATGCAACACCTATTGGGTCATGTGTAGAGATCTATGTGGAGGAAGTGCAGTTGTGTGAAGAAGCAGTAAAGCAGTTGCAAAACAGAGTAGATGATGTGCCTGTGGTAGATGATGTGCCTGTGGTAGTTTCAGAAACATATTCCAATCATAAAGGTAGCAGATTTGCATTGGTAAATGTGGATGCTATGGAGACAAACATGGTCAATGAGATATTTTTATCAAATGTAGCAGCTTTAGCAGAACAAAGAGCAGAGCCAGAAGTTGTTGTAGGTGTGAAAAGGACAGCTGCTGAGGAAGAAAATTTGAGGACAATAAGTGAGGCTAATGACTTTCTTACTACATTTGAGAGTCCAGTGAAGATTAAGAAAAGTAGAGCAAGTAGAGTTGCAGCTAAAAGAAGAAAAGTACCTCTTGCAGCTCCAGTTTCAGCAACTACATCTTCAGGTGCAGCTCAAGGTGCATGTGCTCCTCCTCCAACTCCAGGTGCAGCCCAAGGTGCATCTTCTTCATGTCCAGGTGCATCTTCTTCAGCTCCAGTAGGAAATATAGCAAAATCTGCAAAGACCAAAGCAGTAGCAGGTACACCACAGAGAGGAACAATGCCACAATTTACTCAAAGACAGAACCCAGCAGCTACTTCTGAATTTGAGTATACATCTACAGATCATGTTGAAAATGGAACAAGTGCTAATGAAGTATTACATGAAAATGAAAAAGGAGAAGAAGGGGATGATGAAAGTGACATTGACTACCAGCCTTTGTCAGAGCACAGTTCTGCTGAAGAATCAGAGGCAGAGAAATTAAGGAGATTAGCAAGGGAAATTAGGAGGCAGAAGAGAGCAAAGAAATTAGGGGATGCTGTGGGGCCTGTCATCAAAGATAATAATGTGATTGAAGGATTGTCTGGTGATGAGAAGCTGGATGGCATAGAAGATGATGTTGTGTCATCAGATGATGACTGCTCTTTTGATGAGGAAAGTGATGGTGAGGGGGCCACACAGCTAGTGAGAAGGAAAAGTGAATGGAGAAAATATGACAGCAAATCAGAAATTCCTACATTTGAGATAGGAATGGTTTTTAGAGGAAGACATCAGATGAAGAAAGCTCTAATAAAATATGGCATTAAGAAACATGTGCATATTGCTTTCACAAAGGATGAAAATCATAAAGTAGGTGCAAAGTGTACTTGGCCTGGCTGCAACTGGATGATCTATGCTTCTAAAACTACTAGAAATAAGTGGCTACAGGTGTCTACCTTTGTAGATGAGCACCATTGCATTCCAAGAAGAGATAACAAACTGGTCACATCAACTGTTATTGCTACAAAATATGGCAGGCTTATAAGAGCAAATCCAAATTGGAAGTTAGAAGATTTGAGGAAAACTGTACTTGAGGACTTATTTGCTGATGTGACAGTTGCACAGTGCAAGAAGGCAAAGAGAATGGTCATGCAGAAACTATTGCATTCCACTGAAGGAGAGTACTCAAAATTATTTAATTATCAGTTAGAGCTGCTGAGAACTAATCCTGGAAGCACAGTTGCAGTGAAGTTGGACCATAATGAAAAGGATGGGTCATATGTATTTCAAAGGTTTTGCATGTGTTTTGATGCCTTGAAGAAAGTTTTCTTGGCAGGTTGTAGAAAAGTTATTGGCCTTGATGGTTGTTTTTTCAAAGGTGCTTGCTATGGACAGATGTTGTGTGCTATAGGAAAAGATGCAAATAACCAGATGTATCCTATTGCTTGGGCTGTTGTGGAGAAAGAAAATTATGAGTCATGGTTCTGGTTTCTTGCCAAAATAAACCAGGACTTGAAAATAAGCAATCAAGGAGATGGATATGTATTTATGTCAGATCAACAAAAGGGACTTATAGGGGCAATGGAGGACATTTTTCCTAAAGCTGAGCATAGAATGTGTGCAAGACACATATATGCTAATTGGAAGAAAAAACACCCAGACCATGATCTTCAGAAAAGGTTTTGGAGATGTGCAAAATCACCAAACAAAGTGATTTTCAACTACAACAGGTCCAGGCTAGCACAATTTACTATTGAGGGTGCAAAAGATATGATGAACACTGATCCAGTACATTGGATTAGGGCCTACATGAAGCTGGGGTCTAATTGTGATTCAGTTGATAACAACATGTGTGAATCTTTCAACAACTACATCCTGTTAGCTAGGTACCTTGCTATTGTCTCAATGCTTGAGTGGATCAGGTGCAAAATTATGGTGAGGGTACAAGAAAATAGAGGGAAGTCAGTTAACTGGAAAGGAACTATATGTCCCAACATTTTCAAAAAACTGAAGCAAAACATAAGGAGATCAGGTTTCTGCCATGTGCTGTGGAATGGGAAAGATGGATTTGAAGTGCAAGAGCATGAGAAATTCAAATTTACTGTTAACTTGCAGCTCTGGACTTGCTCATGTAGATATTGGCAGCTGTCAGGTTTACCCTGCTGCCATGCCATTAGTGCTATCTATAAAACAGGACAGAAAATTGATGATTATATTGCTCCTTACTACTCCATAGAAGTGTACAACAAGATATATGATCATTGCTTACAACCTTTGGAGGGAGAGGAGAGTTGGCCTATTTCAACAAATCCAAAGCCACAACCACCTAGTCACATTAGCTTGCCTGGAAGGCCTAAAACAGAAAGAAGGAGAGAGGAAGGAGAAAAACCTAAGGGTACTAAGATGAGCAAAGTAGGTGGCAAGATCACTTGTAGTTCTTGCAAAAGGCAAGGACATAATAGATCAAGCTGTAAGAACAATGATGCAGCTAAACATCATGGAAATGCTCATTTGGTCAGAGAAGCTGCAAAACAAAAGAAGCAAGACAAAGAGGCTTTTGATGCTCTTCAGACTCAGAAAGCTGTGCTTGAAAAGCAGGTTAAGATGACACTTGTTAGTACTAATGAAAAATTGGTTGCTTTTTGTTTCTACTAATGAAAACTTGGTTGCTTTTTTGTTTATACTAATGAAAACTTGTTTGCAGGCTGCTGATATAAAAGGCAAGGCAATGGCTGTGCAACCTAGGCCAAAGAAGTTGGAAGTTAGAAGAAAACCAGGAACCCTGAGGATCAATGAACCTACATCTCAACAAAGCTCACAGCCAAGCTCTTAACAGAGCTCACAACCAAGCTCTCAACCTAGAGTTCCACAACATTGTGTGTTCAACCTTGCTGCATACAAGGAGGCACTAAATGCTAAGAAAGGGCCATCCATTTGATTACAAAATTTGTGATACTGTGCTAAATTTGTGCCACACTTGTCCTAAATTTCTGCTTCTGTTAATTTGAGGCACAATTTCTGCTACTATAATTTTTTGGATTAAAACAAAGAGGACAACAGAGTTGAAAACATTTATGCTTGAACATCTTCAGTACATTTGATCACTGCATTTGTTCAGTACTTAACTAGAAACTCTGACAGTGCATACATAACTGCATTTCTCCAGTACCTAACATACAAACTTAACATGGAAACTTAACTGCATTTCTCCAGTCCTAACTACAAACTTAACTGCATTTCTCAGTGCATAATGAACTAGAAACTTAACTTCTCTGTCTTCACTTCTACATGTCCTTCATCTTCTTGATGCGGTCGGAGTGGCGAATACCGATGCGGATGTAAGTCTCCGCCTCGATTGGCATGCTCCTGTCGCCGAGCTGCAGGATCACCGGCGCCACCACGTACAGGTTGTCGGCGGCAGGCGCCACCTCCCCCTCGCTGCTGTCCTCCACATCCACCACCACCTGCTCCTGCTCGCTGTCCTCCACATCCTGCTCCTGCTCGCTGTCCTCCACATCCTGCTCCTGCTCGCTATCCTCCTCCACATCTTCACTGCACTCTCCGTCGCTGTCAGAGTGCACAATAACCTGCTTCACTGCAGCTGGTACAGCGACCACGACGCCGACGAGACCTTCAATTGGAGGTTGAGGGGGGCGACGGCGGGAGTGGTACTCGTACCACCCGGCACGCTGACGCGGATCTAGTGACTTCTCCACCTCATTCATAGCCCAACGGAAAACAGAGATAGCTGGAATGGGACGGCCGTCGGGGAACATTGTCTTCTTCTCAACATCAGTTGCCACAACGATGAGGCCCCTAGCGTGGTCCACACACATCTGCAAGCTCGGAAATCTGTTGCAGATCTCCTCCACATCGGCCCTTTTCTCTGAATCCCCCTTGCAGAACCTGCTCACAGTTTCCTCCCACCGGTCTTGAGCACGACGAACATCTCTTGCAGTCTTCTTCTTGGGCGCCATCGCCGGCGTCGAGAAGCGATGGGAGTGGGTGGGCGAGAGGCGAAGGGAGTGGATGAGAATGGGGAATGGCGAGTGGATGAGAGTGGGTGGGCTAGTGCTGTCTGGGCGAGCGCTGGCCTTAAATGGGTGGCTGTCAAAGAGGTGGGTTCAGTTAACTTCAGACAACGCTTCAGAAAAATTCAGACAACCAAAAGTTCACTTAACTTCAGACACAAGTTCAGACTTTTGAAATTTTAAACTCAAATACATTTGTTCACTCGAGCTTACATAGGTGGTTCACTAAGATACTACATCACATCTTCAAAGCCATGATAACAACAGACACAATGCAGAAAAAGGTGGCAAATTTGTACATCTTTTTGCTTCTCTGAAATTCCTTGGCAAGAACATCCATTTGTTGAGCATGCTGCGCTTTCAAATCCAGCACATAAACATCAGCATCACCAATGCTGCACTTGGCATCCATGAGAGCATGCTCCAGCTGTGATTTCTCGGTCTTGAGCTTCCTAACCTCTGTCTTCAGCCGATTCACAACATCTCGCAGGTCACCTAGTAGCATACTGACAAACTTATCCAGGGGATCATCATGCCACTTGAAGTACCCACAGTCATATCCCTATTCAAAAAATTGTGCAATTTTGTCAAAATAATCACGCAAAGACTATAACTTTGCTGCGGGCACAGATCTAGTTACCAGAGATTGGCTGTAGTTGTAGTATCGACGACCGGGGTTGGCAATGCTCCACGAAATCCACCTCGGAGCCTTGACTTTGCAGTGGCACACCTTCTCAGGCAAGTACGCCATCGGTGGCTCCCGATATGGCACCGGCGACTGCCCTGAGAAGGCCATGGACCGCGGCGACCGATGACTGCTTGACGAGCTAGCAGACGCCATGGACTGCGACGAGCGGACGGCGATGGGGCGGCGAGGGGGCGGCGAGGGGGCGACAAAGGGGACGGCGACAGAGTGCTTCGCGGCAAGGGGGACGACGACAGAGTGCTACGCGGCGAGGAAGCGGATTGCAATTAAAAATTGGGGAAAGTTGCATCTGCCAAGTCAGCATTGTCCAGTCAGCAAGAAGACTAGTCAAAACCACCTAAATCTGGTGCAGAACCACCATGGGGGAGAATTGATCTGGTTTTGGAGAGTTTAGGGGCTGATTGATCCGGTTTTAGACTTTGGGGGGAAATCGGTCCATCAGACAGGATTTGAGGGGGAAAACGATACTTTCCTCTTTGCCGACCGATGCTCCATGGGCCACAACAGAATCCCCGACCGACCGTTTGACAGTATACGCTGTACCTTTCCCGACCGACTGCAGGTCAGCATAAATAGGTTTCCCGACCCACAGTCTGTTAGAAATTTTCCTCTCCGACTGTGGGTCGGCAATAGTGACTTTTTTCCAACAGACATCAGTAGGAAATTGTAGTACGTGGTGTTGTGATGAAAAAGATGACGTCACACTCAATGAACAATCATCGGTTTGTGAAATGCCCGCTTCTGACCGCCCTGGCCCACCAAAAGTTCCTCTGCTGTGCGCTGCCTGCGTTGGGTCACTGACATGCATGCCAGTGGAAGAATGGCACGGTGTCCTAGGTCAGAGTCGAGGGTGCCACTCGTGGCACGCCCGGCCGAACACGCATCCGTGCCACATTCAAACGCCTCCATGAAACCCGCCCGTGTGGAAGCCGAGAAACCCACTCTGGACACACGTCCGTTCATGACCGGGCCGGTGTTAAACGCAACGCCGGCCGAGCTCCTCCCGTCCGCCATCTATTTAATCTCCTATTTAAACAAGGCCAAAAGCCGTCCAAGAATCGCACACCTCCGCCGCTCCCCTATCTCCTCCACCATTTTTTCCACTCTTACAATGGCTTACGAAGAGTAGTTATTCCGCATCCAAGCCTGCTGGGTAGCCCGCCGGATACGAGCTATGCAGCTTGCTGATCCACCTCCCTCCCCTCGCCCGATGGAGCCAGTTGCCGCCCCAAGCCGGCGCGCGGTTCAGCAACTCGCCGCTCTAGGCCAGCTCGATGAGGAGCGGCGCACGGGCGTCGTTGCTGCCGTCCACGCCGCTGCCTCGTACCGCGTCTCCCATTTCTGTGGCCGAGACTCCCATGCCGGCGGCCACGCCATGCAAGCAGCGACAGAAGCCGGGTGTGCGGAGAGCGACGATTCGGTGGCCGGCACCTCCGCGTCCGCCGCCATCATCAAGGAGAAGTAGAGCATGGGAGGCCCCCGCCGCTTGGGTCCCATGAAGGCCACCGCGGAGGCGACGCCGGCGTACACAGCAGGTGTCTTGCCGGATCCTTTTTTTGCGAGGACCTTCGTCGACCCCGCATGGGCTCCACGGAAGAGGGGAATGTTAGGATGAACTCGAGCCGGTGCCAGCCATGACGAAGTAGTGGCCGGTGATGAACTCGAACCGGTGCCGGCCACCATCATCTTCGGCACCAGCCAATGATACCAGTTGGGCAGTGGGGAAGCGAGCCGTCCTTTGCGCTGAAGCATATACCTCAGGGGCTCCCGGCAGTCCGGTGATCGTGCTGCCGGACATGAGAAACACAAATCAATCGGCGGGCGACCATTTAGGCCAGGTATTATATACCTATGCTGTCCAGAACTAGCACCGCGTAGTTCATTTGAATGTAATGAAATCCGTCATGTTTGTATGAAAATCTGGTATTTTATATGATTTCCGTCGTTGTTTATATGAAATATCAGTTTGTCTACGTGTTTGCGTGAATTTCGTCCGGTTGGTTGAGTTGCTGTCATAATGTGTGCGGCTATGGTTGGATGGCGTAATTTGTGGGTCGCCGGTCGGTCTGCGGGCGGCTCGGGCGGCGTTGTGAGACAAAAAAACATAGCTCGTGTGAGCTCGTCTCCAACGTGCGCGCTGGAGGATGCATGACATCATGAGCACCCGAGCCATTCTTCGTTCATCGGTGGCAAAGGCACCGGTGGACAAAAGGGTCGCCAATATTTTGGCTACCCCGGGCAAGATGCAAACAGCCCCTCCCAATAGATTCAAATCCCTCGTTCGCCGTGGAATTTTGCCATGTGTTGTTTTCATGGACTAGCAAGATACTCGTACATTGCATGGAACATCAAGATGCATTTTTTTACAAACTCCCGCATGCATGCAAGGGATAATTAATGTCCTCCTTTGCTATTACCACGAGGCACACACCATTAATATTGCATCGATTAGTGTTAGTGGCCTTGTATATCTGCAAATTGTAATTTTGATAATGGCCCCTTGTATATAAAAATGGAGGGAGAAAGATGAGAGATAAGGTGAGGAGGAGTGGGGCGTGGTGGTGACTGGTGGTCGGACTGGGCGGAGACATGGGGATGGACGGCGCATTATGTCTAGGTTTGTATCTCTCTCACACACACCCACGTAGGTGGGGTACGTGCACGAAGAGAAGAGGTGCACGCACGGCGCACGTACTCCCGTCTCTTTCCCAACCACACCCGCGCGGGTACACGGTGGAGCTCATTTCTGTACGAAAAAGGCGGCCCATGTGGTAATTTGGCACGTGTACTGGTTGTCCACTTGGTGGACAGAGGATCATCTACCATGGGTGAACAAACAAATTGTGACTTGACGCGTTATGTTAAATTAAAAAAAGAGGCAAACCATGTGGGGCCTACCTTAGAGGCAAGGCTCTATACACTGGAGTACTTTGATGTGTCCCGTCAACCCGCAGAACGAGGAGAAGCTTGCTTAGTACGCCGTCTCCCCCGCCCACGGGCGCGGTGGCTCGCAGGATGAGGTGAAGCTTGCTTACTACGCCTTACGCCCGCTCCCTCGCCCACGTGCGCGGTGGCTCGCAGCACAAGGAGAAAATTTTACTACTCCCTCCGTTTACTCCTCGTCCCTACTACGTACTTTGGTTAGTACTCCCTCCATTTACTTATACAAGGCCACTATAAAAAAAATACATTTTGCATCTATACAAGGAAACAAATAGTAATCGAGACAAAAGTTACTACTCCCTCCTTTCCAGTTTATGGCTCAATTTCAAAATCTCTCCAACCAAGGTAGACGGTGAGTGGTCGAATTAATTTCGTAGTTTACACAAGTAATTAGTATGCTAGTTTTTCTCAAGAAGTTATGTTTACCGAGGCATTAATTAGAACGAATGCATGAATGACCACTAAATTTCCATGAACTTGTACATGCATTGGTTAGTTTCCTCTTGACATTGCTTGCGTCGGGTGATCTAACGCACCTCGAAATCCAACATGTAATGGTACTACTACTAGTATAGTAGAATTGAGACTTATCAAACGGAAAAATGAATGTTTTTTAGATGAGCCTTACAAACCCTAGTGGGTACGTACTCCGTAAAAAAAGATTTTTCCAAAACTAAGTCGCTCCCTTTCATGAATTCTGTAGTATACTCCTCCGTCGACGCTCCCTTTCATGAATTCTGTACTTCCTGTCGCCGACATGTGGGACATATAGCAACCGGGTCGACGTGTCAAGCACCAAATAACAGTGCAGAACAGCAGGGGGACGCACCCCACTCATACCGGCCAAGTAGTAGTAATGAGCAATGAGACGTCAAATCACAATGCCACACTTTCCCAGACGAACGAACCAACCATTATTTCACACTTCGGTTCGCCATCATCTCAAACCACGTACCAGTATTGCTTCTGCCTCAAGAGGGACATGCGCATCGCCTTGGTACATCATGACACGTGGGACCGCATGACAGGCCATGCTCCCCCGCCGATCGCTCGGTAAAATCACCTCATTTTTACTATACTTCCTCCGTATCGGTTTACTACATGGCATGCACGTCGTTCTAGTTTGAGAATTTAACTGGCTATATATGTGATGAACAGTACTCTAGCCTTTTAAAAAATGTATACTTTTGTACAGTAGTACTGTCGATGGATTGCGCCATGGAGCAAAAATTGAAATTAAAAAAAGGTGGTATATATAAAGAGCGCTCATCGCCAAATTATGCATATAGTACTATTAAAAAAGCTAGTACGTGCTTAATTGGGGTGCTAAATTCTATTAAAGTAATACTAGTAGTATGTACATACTAAAGAGTTAAAGTAACGAGAAGAAACATAACATAGTTCTGCTGGGGGCTCAGCACAACACACCCCTCAAATTAAACTAAGCACACCTGAAATTAAACTATGCAACTAATCCGGTAGACACTGCATTAGAAGTTTAGAACCACCGTGAGCAATGACACTGCCACCTTACTCAGAGTCCTTGTCCACGTCCTTGACTTCGTCATTGTCCCTATTCCTCTTAGCCGATACTTCTTTGCTTGAACTGCACACTTGGCTGTTGCTCTTCATCCAACCCTTGTAAATATTGAAACAAAGGTAGCCATCCATTGCAGCGTAGTGGATGTGGTCTATATCTAGTACATTCCGCTGCCATGCATGACGATGAAACGTGTATGGAGGTTTCTCCAGTTTACCGTACGAAGGATGAACCATGGCTCCTACCAGGGTCAGCATTGAAGGCTGACAAGAGGACACCAGCCGATTCTTCTGGAGGTCGAAGGTGTTGCCTAAAACAAGGCCTATCCGACGCAGGACTTCTTTGTCGTTACCAAAGTCTACAGTAACGAATTTGACTAGGTTGCTCTCGAGGAAGTCCTTAAAATCGTGGCACTCGACGTCGACATGGCATATGTGGTAGACCAAGCATAAGTCATGCACGCAAACCTGGATCACAGCGAGCTTCTTCCTCTCTTCGTCCTTTAGATCCTTCTCTCGTCCCAGGACTGTGGTGTACTCAACATCTAGCCCAGCGACCCACTCATCATCTGAGTTTTCGAACATGCGTTTGAAACGAGAAAGGCATCCTTTCACCGTCGCAGAAGAACGGGTGTAGATGACGTCGAACTCATCGCCGGTGATGGTTCTAACCTTGTACTCACCGCCGATCGTGGAGATTTGGGACGCCATGGATTTGGGAGGAGGGTTAGGATTAGTGGAACTGCATTAATGTGAAGGGACGGGACGACTAGGAGCAAACCGCCGTAGTATTGAAGGACGTGCGGGGACGAGTAGGAGCTAACTGCCAGCGTGCGAACGGTAGGGTAGTGGCTTTCCATTCTCCCATGATACGGGCTTCTGAGAGCCCTTGGATCTGAGATCGAACGGTTGCATGGCGTGATTCTAGACCTATGGGTGAATATCCTATCCTGGAGGGTTATTCTACAAATTTTCAGCAACTTAGCATGTGACCGTTTGATCTCAGATCCAAGGGCTTCCAGCAGCACGTATCATGGTCGCACCTACCACGACCGTCGCGTCGCTCGCGCGGTCGCGCCCTTGGAGATTTAACATGGTGCGTTAGGCTATCTGATGTTGGCATGTCATACATAGTCATCACTTAGTCACTCATACTACAACAAGGTTGGCTATAAGTGTATTTTTTTACTCCTCTCTATCTCTTTCTTCGTACTCAAGGAAGAAACGGTGCTAAGCGTGTGTATTTATTGCATTTGCTAAGGAGTGACCTCTTCCAATGAAATGGTGTTGCTGAGTTTGCTTCATTTAATTAGCTATAGACTCAAAATTGTCTTTTCACCTAGGTACACGCGCTTAGCACCATTTCTTCCTTGGGTCACCAAACTAGTCTCTCTCTTCTTGATTAACTTGCCACATCAGAGTTTATGCCTATGTGGCAAGCTTAAGCACCTGTAGGAGCAAGTAAAAGTAAGTACAATAGTGCGCTTTACATGGCATTTTTGCATATGTGGAGGAAAGAGAGGCAAGGAAAAAGTGGAGAAGTGGGCTCTCATGCAAGAGCCAGCCACTACTACATGGTGGAGCATTGGGAGAGGCACCTGTATAGAGGTGGTCACGAATCTGGGAGACTCACGCCGGTCATAGCGCCGCAGTTAAAATGATAATGGCAAGTCAAATCACGGGGCCTCACCTGTCCAGCAGTAACTCGCTGTCAAATCACACAACCCTACGTTTGCAGCAGCCTACTCCCTCGTCTTCTCGCGTCTCTGTCAAACCGAGTAGGCGGAACTGCCCCGCCGCCTACCACGCAGGAAAAGCCCTGCCCTTGACTTTTAAATACAACTACATCCGCTTAAGAAACCAATGATATACTTTTTGTGACATAGTAACTCATATTTAGTTAGTCAAATAGATGACCTAGAACTACGTGCAGGCCCTATAAACCGAGACGCCTAAAAATAAAAAAACAGAGAGGGTAGTTCAGCACGTATCTTTTTAGATCAATATAGTCGGGATTCACCAAGGAGCAAAACCAAGTGGTAGGCTGCTCCTGTCGTGTTGGCGTAGCAACTTAAGCAGGGTCAGTCCGCACACAAAATGGCGAAACACTTAACAGGACCCCTTTGGCCGACATGTGGCTCATCCACCATCTTGTTCCACGTGCCATGCACCAAATTATAGTTCGGAGCAGCGGTTGGAATTGGAGGCACCCCGGTCGTAGCGCCGCAGTAGTAGAAAATGAGCGACGAGGGGTCAAATCACAAAGCCCCACCTTTCCCGCATTAAGCTGGACGGATGAAGCAACCATCATTTCACTCTAGGGCGCAAGAGCATAAAGAAAAGAGAAAACAATGATGCGTGCGACAGCTACCTAGGGCACCCTAGGGTAGGGGTCTCCACTACAGATCCTTTTTTTTTGAAAGCGCCTCCACTACAAATCGGCTTCTCCCTCGTCCTCTTGAAGAAAACCGATGATGAGTGCGGCGGTAGGGTTTGTAGGAGTACTACAGCGTGCGGGGACACGTCGTAGTAAACGGGTTCGAGCCGACGCCTTAAATATGTGTGGGCCGCTTGGTTTTACGGGAACGAGGCAGCATTTTGGGTTCGGGGACCAATGGAGATATAGTACGTACAAAAAATTGTGGACGTAGGTTCGACCGAAAGGCAATGATGCATGGGCCCTGCATTTTGATATACCCGGGGCCGCGTGAAATTTTCTACTCTACTCAAAACTAGTAAGGTACACATGTATTGAACGCATGAGATTTCGAAACCAAATTATGAATAAATACACACTATAGCATGTAAGGCTTTGAGTCATATATGCATGATGTAGATGTTCATTTAGTTCTTATAGTTCATCTCATTCAAATCAACAAGTTTTATAAAAATGTTAAGATTCATGGGGTTGTGCATTGTACTCCCTCCGGTCCAAAATAGATGACCCAACTTTGCACTAACTTTGTACAAAGTTAGTGCAAAGTTGGGTCATCTATTTTGGAACGGAGGGAGTAAATCATAAAGTAAAAAAAAATAATGGCAATTCATTTAGAAAAAAATAATCAATTATGATACAGAAGATTCTAGAACAAAGGAGAAGTGCTTGTGTTTTGAGGTTTGTGCATTATGCTTAAGTTCAACCATGGAGTCTTCTAGATTGTACATGTGGCAGGTCTAGTGGAATGTTGATGATATCCAATGACCAGTAGTGCTCGGATTTGCCTATCTCTGCACTGTCGGGTTAGCTTCATCCAGCGACCATCTTTCAAAGTTATTGGCACACTATATAGTTCTTGTGCCATAGTTGCATGTTTTGGAAAAAAGCTACTAGTGGGTTGTACTATCTATTTAGGAATAGAAGATGTATACATGGAAGTTGTAGGTAAAGAGATGACATAGAGCATCTCAATTCCTATGAGTAGGGATTGGAAAAGAGATGTCATTTGGTTCACATCATAGGAACTTTTCTATTGAATCTAGAGATGACATGTTTCTCAATTCCTATGAGGAGGGATTAGAAAAGAGATGTAATTTGGTTCATATCATAGGAACTTTTCTATTGAATATACACTAACGTTTATTTTCCTTTGAAATTAAGGGAGTATAGGAATCCATTCATATGAACCAAGTGGCTCTAAATCTATAGAAATGATATCATGTTTATTTCCTTTGAAATGTGGAGTATATGAATCTATTCCTATGAACCAATTGGCTCTAAAGGAAAAATCCTATAAAAATCATATCATATAGAGTTCCTATGATATTCCTCGACACTAAAGGATGCTTGAAATTGCTACGGGTGATACGATGGTCTTTCTTTGTAGACTCCTCACCCAACTTTATAGTTACCTCTCGAAGATGAATGAAATGATATATATACATGGTATTCTACATGTGCAATTTGGTACACGAAAACTCGGTAAAAGTTTGCGAGGTTCGAATTTTCAATAAAGCTATATGCACTGCATTTAGGAACGGAGGGAGCATACGGAAGTTGCTAACACTCACGTGGAAGATTTGTGTGTAGGAGGAGTGGCTGTTCTGTTAAATGACATGGCAAAACCGACACTGTCGGATGCCGATCTAACGGTCCTTACGGCGTTCGTCAGGAAAAGGCTTGTGGCGAACGTTTATCGGATAATGATTTACGGACACATGCATTGAATTGATACGTGCCCCCCCTCTCTCATGCACACGCACCCTCACGAGTCACGACTCTCCCGAGTCCTCTCACAGACTCGCACGTCGCACCCATCGTCTATCTGCAGGTAGACATCACGCACATATGTGCTCTTCACACCCTACCCTCAGAACTTCTAAAAAACAAAAGACGGCGCACACATTTTATTTTAGCTCACACGTCACACACTTGTACTATTACTCTTGCGGCGAACGTTCTTTGGGCATAGTATATTGTACTCTCACGAAGAGAAGCGGTGCACGCACGCACTAGTTCTCTCACGCCCACTCACGGGTACACGTAGGAGCGCATGTTTTTGAAGCTGGTACAACAAAATCACTCCACTATATATAAAAGCAGGAGCCTTAGCGCTTGCTTTACTAGGGTTCCTCTCATTCACTCTCTCATGCTCTCCAGATCTAAGCAACACATAGGTGGCCACACTCTCTCTCAGCTCACGGCTGGTCACAAATCCGGCCGGACAACCTCGACCGGGGCAGGGGTGTAGGTGCATCATTCACGCTGTCGTCGGCGGCGAGGGAGGACACCAACGGCTGCCCGCGCGTCCCGATCGGTGGCCGTGCCGTTCTCTCCGAGAGAGCGTCGGCTCGGGAGGGCCTCCGACCCCTTCTTCCTCCCTGCGGTATTGTGGCCAAGATGCGGCCTCCCGACGCCGTCTTTGCAACATGCCGACGACCCTCATGTATATATTCCTTCAAAACCTGCCTTGCTCTACTGCCCCAGCTCCCTTCGTGTGGATCCTTTTCTACTTCCGTCCGCTATTCCAAAGCCACCTAGGCTTCTACTATTATTAGAAGTAAAGCTATTTCATACAGTTGACTCAAAGCGTTGGTTCAAACAGGGAAGAAAGTGGGAAAGCTGTAGCATGAATCTAGGACTTGGTTCTAAGAGGAAACGGGGAAAGTAGTAATATCTGTCACTGTTTAAATAACTGTATTTCTTATTTGCGCAAACAGGGATGTCTTTCTCCATATCGTTTCAGGATGTCTATCTCCGTATCGTTTCTATCCGCGCAATCAAAAGCACACACCTCAGTTTTAGTACAACTGCGCAAAATGAGATGGCTATCCCTCGCTGCCGTCGTCTAACCTCCCATCTTCAAGGTATCCCTACATTGGTAGTAACTAAGGTAGAATGACCAACGCAATCTAAAAGAAGCTGATTCGTATGTTTTACTTCCGGATTGCCGTGCAGGGACGATCGAAAACAACTGCATCCTAGTCCGGAATGCACTTTCTACCAGTTCATCCATGGACCAAGGACTAGCTAGCACGGCTGCACGACGGTTTTTTGGACAGGTGCGCAGACAAGAGGCATTGTGGTCTGCTTATTTCTGCAAATAGCGGTGCTTAAATTTAGTGGAATGCACAAGCATTTCAGCTGGTCAGTACACTGCATGGTTCAGTTCAGCATTCCAGCTGAGACCACAATTATAATTGGTTATTCTGGAATGAGAGAACCTAACCTTGAATGGTGGCAACAAGAAAAAACCAGAGTGAACTCCAGGAAATTTAAGCCTGCCGGGAGGCCCTTTGCTCAGAGAGAAGCCTTGCTTGTTTTTTTCCTGATTTGTAAACCTTCTCACAACTTTGTCCTTTGCTGCGAACTAGTATATGTTTGTTATATTCTATGAATCATTGAGATGTATAAAATTGCTTAACTTATGCTTTTCAAGTTTTTTATGAAGATGAGTTTAATGTGAGTGTTCCACATGAGCGCTGGACTAGTGTGTGAACGTTTGGAATTTATTACATTGTGGCCCCAATTAACTGCATGAACCACTGTAACAAGATACATAGTTGCTTATATGTCAGACAGCAGATTGTTGATTGTTAGCTGGTCGATAGCCTAGTGTTGAAGCGAGCTGAGCCAATGTGCCGTGTTTTGCACAACTGCTTACAAGTGGGGTAGCACCAACAGTGTTTACAAGTACTTATGTATACGTCGGCGCACGGTTCTCGAACGAGTGCTCTATTTCATCAAAACACACACTGCTCGTATGATAAACCGTGATAACTTATGTCTTACCATGCCATATTCATGAAAAAACTAGTGAGGACGCATCTGTTTTGGCAACAATTACGATGGTTCTCACATGATTCACGGGCACACAAAAGTAGCAGCAGTTCCCATAGACAGATTCAAATAGAGTACTAGCCCCAGAGGGGTCGATAACAGGCAAGGTTCGGATAATTAGACACAATCCAAACTACTATTAAACACTAGCTGGGGCAACTATTTCATGCCTCGATCTAATTTGGGCTGGACACAGGACGGACCTTGCCACGAACATCATCGAGGATGTCCCGCAGCAGCTCAATCCTGTGAACCTTCATGAAGACAACCTTGTGGCCTGGCCACTGATAAACTTGTTTGTGGAGGCATGCCACATCATCTTCCTGCGTAAGCTTGACAAGAACAGTATTCCTCACAAATGAAGGAGTAGCTTTGAACTTCTTGTGCTTCAGTACACCCTGGACAACACGCCTGACAACAGTGAGGCTGGAATACAACTCTTCATTGGTATAATCGCAAATGGCTTCCAGGATCCAATAGCCTAAGAACTCTGTTTTCCCAGTGTGTATATTCAGGTCGTCCGCCTCATAGCGAGTGACATGTACAACCACACAATCCTTGTCTGCATCAGGGCTCTAATTGAAACAGAAACAAATTCTGAATTACTTTTCAGTATAAGAAACACAAGTTATTCAAACCACTACGTATACCATGGCATCGAAGCTAATAAAATTTTGCATTATTAATCACCACATACTTCCTTTTCTAAAATAATCACCACATACTTAGATGAAAAACCACAATCGAGATCGGCAAAGAAGGAAATCACCTTGGGCAGCTCAGCGAGGAGGGGGGGGACACATCCTCGAAGGGGGAAAACTGCTCCTGCAGTGCCACGGGGGCTGTAACCTCAAACAGGGCGTTGACCATCTCAGTATCTGGGGTCGCCTCGGTGGTTGCCTCCATCTTCTTGGAGCTCTCTGTCTTGTGGGGATCAGCCTCCCGCGTCTGCTCCAATATCGGCAGATCTTTGCCTGGTTCTCCTTGGTCCATCATGAAACTGACGAATACTAGGAGACCATTGAAAGGAAAACACAATCGCAATGACAATGAAACAAAAAGAGAGTGAGGATCAGTTACTGCTTTGCAAAAGTTCTTCTTTTCCTCTGAACGAAAATATACCAACATCACGGATCCGCTTACCTTCCCTTCGTTCGGAGAGAAGAACAGTGGCAGATGCAAGTGTTGCCTTTCTTGAAGACGGTGATGGAGGAGGGGATTCAGCGAAGAGTGAAATGATGGTTGCTTCGTCCGTCAAACTTAGACTGCGGGGAGGTGGGGTTTTGTGATACGACGGCTCGTTACTGCCGCGCTACGACCGGGGTGACTCTCCGCCTGCATACTGCCTTCTAATTTGGTGGATGGCATTTGGGCCCGCGCTCTGCATGGCCCGCATGTCGGTGAACAAAAGTATAACATCATTCAGTAGAGGGAGACGTTTCAATGATCTAGGAGGAGCCAGAAGCGGTAGAGTGTCTCCACTATACTAGTAGTAATTGTTTTTCTGGGTAGCTGTAGAGTGTCTCCACTGTACTAGTAGTAATTGTTTCTTGGGTCCCAAGACAAAACAGCCCATCCACACTAGTAAATAGTAAAATCAAGCCCATATATTTACTGAATGAGAGGTGCTACCCACACCCAGCACACCCCCAAAAAAACCTGGGTGCTCTTCTTCCTCCTCGCTCCCACCCACCTCACGTCAGCTCACTCCACTCGTACCCCCAAATTCCTCACCTCACTCCTACAGAAAACCCCAGCTCCCCTTCTTCCTCACTCCTACAGAAAACCCCCAGCTCCCCTTCTTCTTCGCTCGCACTACAACTAGGCTCGTCATTCATTACTCTGCTCAAATCCGTGAGCGTGACGCGACGCCCTCGAGGAAAATGGAGTCAGCTGACCCCAGCGCGAAGAAGATGAGGCTCCTGCCAGCGGCGACGCCTGTTGTACATCCCGCACCCGGCAGCGGCGGGAGAAGCGGCGACCCCGCCCCCACCGGATCCCAGGAACCCGTAGAATCTCGGGTGGACCGCATCAACGATCTCCCAGACGCCATCCTTGGGGAGATCATCTCGCTTCTCCCCACCAAGATTGCTGCCGCACCCAAGTCCTCTCAATTCGGTGGCGCCCTCTATGGAGTGACGTTCCCCTTAATCTCGACTATCGTCAGCTATCTCTCTTCAATGATTTTGAAATCCCTAGAGCCATCATCTCCTCCCACCAGGGCTCCGTTCAAAGCCTCTGCATCCCTTCATGCTACCCGAGCAAGCATACCATGCCCTACAAGGTGGACGCCTGGCTGGAATCCCCTGAATTAATAGAACTACGGCTGCTTGAGTTCTACTATTCCCTTGGAAATCACATACCACATACCGAACGCCATGAACTTGTGCCCTCAGCACCGATGTCCATCTCGGGGTTTTCATCCTCTCTCCGCACCGCCACCTTTGCGTAGTGCTACCTACCAGACAATCTGGTACTAAACCTTTGACTCCCATTTCTCAAGAAACTTTCACTTGTGCGGGTTCGTATATCGGAGGCCTCATTGCATAGCATCATCCACTCTAGTTGCCCTGCGCTGGACTGCTTGGTGCTTGTTTTCACAGTTAGAATCGGTTGTCTCCAAATAAAGTCGCCTAACCTTGTAAGAATTGGAATTTCTTTTGACGGAAGGCAGCTCATCATCCAAGATGCCCCTTCACTTCAAAGGTTGATCCTTGATTCTAGTTATTCACCGTTGCAAATAACCGTCCTCTCCGCGCCTAAACTCGAGACCTTGGGTGTAATACACGATCTCTGTGCTCATTTCAATATGGTGTTTGGCTCCACAGTTCTTCAGGTACTTTATATTATCATCTACACTTGTAACCATAAGCTGCATTTTAAATTTCTACGCATAATTTATATATCACCTTGGAGTACACATTTTGTACTAATATTATGTTCTATTCTCAATGAAGAGTTTCTCCATGGATGGCCTATCAATGGTGCTGGATTCTGTCAAGATCTTATATATCCAAATGAATAGTTTTGATCTGAACAAGATTATTGGCTTGCTGCAATGCTTTCCATGTCTGGAGAAGTTGTATATAAAGGTGATAATTTCACGCACATTGGAAGCCTGCGTATAGTGTACTAGAATTAACCGTTCAGTTGTTGCTCTTTCGACACTCTTCTTCTAGACCTTAACTGTTTTCGATCTTCATGCCTATTTAGGCAACAGGATGGGGTAAGAAAGTTATAACCAATCGGTGGATTCGTAAGCATCGGGATTTTCTCACTTCTCATGAGATTCGATTGAAGACAATAACGCTAGAACGATATGTAGCCAACCGTGCAAACACAAGATTTGTCACATTCTTCCTGCTGAATGCGAGGTTACTATTGTCCATCAGGCTTAAGTTTATCAGCAGCATGGTTTTGATGGATGGGTATGTCGAAGAGCAAAAAAGGAGTTTCAGGTGGGCAAAAGAGCTTCTGAATGTGCCGGGCTTCTATTTACAACATATTGTGGTCATAATCCAGTAAATTTTACGACCCAGGATGTTCATTCTATGGACCTGAACGATCCATTTGACTGTGACTGCCGAAAACAGTGCTGGAGTTAGATGTTGTTACCCTTTTCAATCTGGTATTTTTGTAAACCTGATGAACAATTAACCCTTGTGCTTTTGTATAGTTTGTAAGCTGGCGTTAGATGTTCCTGCCCTTTTCAACTCGGCTGTGACTCTCATATTTTCTTTGAAACAAGGCAAATGGCTTGCCATTCATTTAATTTAGAGTGAAATATTGTAACAAATCCAAACCAAGGGAAATAACATCACTCTCGCCGGCTGCTTGAGCTCACTGTGCATTACAGAAGCCAAGTGATTAGCCCCCACCAGCACCCACAAACTTATTTCGAACTAGCACATCAAATGGGCTGTAAATTTTCATAGGAAAGGATGCATGACCGTGACAGATTTGGATTCTGACATTTGGGACCCATGAGGAAATAGCCTATCCAAGGTGGTGTCAACTTACTAGCCAGTCAACAAATGATTCTTCCTACCAGCCGTTGGATTGACATCCAACATCTGTCGTGTATCTTCTATCTCTTGTCTTCTTCTTCCTCCAATCGCCCAAACCAAACCACCCCATCGGCTCTGCCTGCTCCCGCCTCCCATGGCTGGCTGCCCCTCCGCCGCCCTACCGTACATACCCTCCAACGTTGGCCAGTCCCTCCCTCTATTCCCCCACACGTCCTGTTATTCTCCAGCAACGTCAGCCCCAACACGCACCTGCGCCCGAACCAGTCAACCCTCGTACTCCCCTCTGCCTGCGACTGGACCAGCGCATCTTCAATGGCTCCTATTCGTTCTGTCCGAGGCCTCACCGTCGTCCTCCGCCTTGCGGCCTTGGTTCGCTCGCCGTGCGCGGTGCGCCGCCCTCTTGCATTATCAACGTCGTCAACAACCGAGAGGAACAAGGAGATGACTGTACATGGAGAGGATGATAGTAGGGACCCACCAGCGTCATGGCAGTACGCAAGCAAGTGCCTCTATAGTACAAGCCCAAAAATATGGTTCCTCCTAATGGTTGGACATCTGGGGCTCACGCCATTGTCAACGTAGTCAATGAACGAGAGAATTACACTACGAGCGGCTGACACCAGGGACCCAGCAAGTCGCGCAGTTTTTTTGAGGAACAAGCAGTTGTTATTTATACTAGTTTTAGCGACGGATCAGGGTAACAACGAGGCTGTGCGGGGGCTGTGGCCCATCTAGCCAGGGTTTTATTTATGTTTACCACATCATGAGCCCAGTTGTGTTTTTTTCTTGCTGAAAATGGCTAGCCCGGTTCTATTTTTTTTAAGAAATACCCAAACAAGGCCTACTTGCTTTATCGGCCCTGCTGGGCTGCAAATCTTTCAAGACGAGGAGAGTTTCATTCGGTTTGCCTAGAAATGGGCTGTACATTTTTAAAACACATCAAACCAGGAATTAGTTTCAATTTTCTTCATTACAAGATCTTAAATTCCATTGATTTCTATGCATGGACAATTATTTGGAGTTTATATTTATATAAATTATTTTCAAAATAGTTTGAATGTGAGTTAATATTTCTGGATTAAAAACAATTGACCGCACCAAAATATGCAAAATTTCGTATACTTTTTAACTGTGGCCACAATATGGGGTGTGATGCTAACAAAAAGAAGATGGGCTCCAAAAAATTCTTAAGAATTAGCAAATGGGCTGTACATTATTAGAAATAATGGCAGATGGGCTGTATGCTGTTTTCCACAGATTTGAAGCTGACTTGTGCGCCTACTACAGGTTGACGCGTATGCTTTCATAAAAAAAGGTTGACGCACACGCAACGCCCTGTCAACTTAGTCAACACACGAGAGCAGTGACTGTTGGATGTCCATCCAACGGTTGTCGTGCTTCTTCAATCTCTGCTCTTCATGCTCAAGCCGCTCAAACAAGCGCCGGTGGGACTGCCTGCTCCCTCCTCCCGCGGCCGGCTATGCTGCCGCGCAGGCCTCACGGCCCCACTGTACTCCCATCATTGGCCTAGCCATCCTTCTACTCACCCACACATGATGTTATTCTCCAGCGACGGCAGACGAACCAGTAAACCCTCGTACTCCTCCGCGTGGGAAACAACTGCCGAGTATTCCCTGGCTCCGTGTCGTTCCCTTCCTAGGCCTCGCTGTCGTCCACCGCCCCGGTGCTCTCGGCGCGGCCTGGTCAACATGGTCGATGAATGACATCCATCGGAAGTGGACTGTACATGGAGAGGCTGACAGATGGGTCCACGGCCGCACGCAAGGAAATGCCTCCTTATTACGCACAAAATAATGATTCCTTCACCTGACAGCTAGGACCCACAGGAAGGGCCTCTATATTTCGCGAAAAAAACGTTCCCCCCGCTGACAGGTCGGACCCACCAGCTATATCTTCGCACGCAAGGAAGTGCCTCCTTATTACGCCCAAAAAAATGAACACCCCCTGCTAGCTGGGACCCACCATATTGTTGGGCTGACTTGTGGGCCTACTAAGTTGACAGGGACGGAGAGCTTTGTCAACTTAGTCAATACTCAAGTGACCGTATGATGTCCATCCAACGGCCATAGTGCTTCTTCAACCTCTGGTCTTCTTGCTCCAACCGCCCAAAGCAGCGCCGGTCATGCCGCCTGCTCCTGCCTCCCGTGGCCGGCTGTGCTACTGCGGAGGCCTCACCGCCCCCATACTACTCCCACCACTGGCCAGGCCATCCCTCCACTCACCCACACCCCCTGTTATTCTGCGGCGACGGCAGCCTCACACCGCAGCCGAACCAGTGAACGCTCGTACTCCTCTCCACGTGGGCATCCACTGCCGCGTCTTGCACGGCTCCGCGTCATCCCCTTCCTAGGCCTCGCCGTCGTCCAACGCCGTGGTGCTCTCGGCGCGGCGTGGTCAATGTGGTCAACGACCGACTTCCATCGGAAGAGTACTGTACGTGGAGAGGCTGACAGCTGGGTTCACGACAGCCGCAAGGAAGTGCCTCCTTATTACGAGGAAAATAATTATTCCACCACCTGATAGCGGGGACCCACCAGGCGGGCCACCAGTATTTTGCGAAAAAAATCGTTTCCCCCTGATTGCTGGGACCGACCAGACGGGCCATCGTATTTCACGAAAAAACGTTCCCCCCGCTGTTAGCTCAGACCCACCGGAAGTGCCTCCTTATTACGCACAAAAAAAATGAATACTCCCCCGGCTAGCTGGGACCCACCTTGCTGGGAGGCTGACTTGTGGGCCTACTAAGTTGACGGGGACGAAGGGCTTTATCAACTTAGTCAATATGAATGATTCTAGCTCCAGCAACCATACGATGTCCATCCAACGGCCGTAGTGCTTCTTCAACCTCTGGTCTTCTTGCTCCAGCCGCCCAAAGCAGCGCCGGTCGTACCGCATGCTCCTGCCTCCCATGGCCGGCTGTGCTGCCGCAGAGGCCTCACCGCCCCTACTATTCCCATCGCTGGCCAGGCCCTGCGGCGACGGAAGCCTCACACCGCAGCCGAACCAGTGAACCCTCGTAGTCCTCTCCGCGCGGGCTTCCACTGCCGCATCGTCCCCTTCCTAGGCCTCGCTTTCGTCCACTGCCGTGGTGCTCTCCGCGCGGAGTGGTCAACGTGGTCAAGGAACGACTTCCATCGAAAGAGTACTGTACGTGGAGAGGCTGACAGCTGGGTCCACGGCCACAGCCTAGTTTTTTGTGATTTGCCAAGTAAGTCGCTTTGTCAGGCCTGTTGGACTGCAAATCTTTCAAGACAAGGAGAGCTTTCATTCGGCTGACCGAGAAAATGGCCCATCAGTAATGAGAAATGGGTTGTACATTTTTAAAACACATCAAACCGGCAATTAGTTTCAAATATCTTGTTTTTCATTTCAAGATTTTAAATTACATTAATTTTTATGCGTGGAGAATTTGTTGGATTTTATATTGATATACATTTATTTTTAAAATCAGCGTGAATGTGAGTCGAAATTTCGGGATTAAAAATAGTTCGGACCGCACCGAAATATGCAAAATTTCATATAATTTTTTAACCGTTGCCACAATATGGGTTGTAATGCTAACAAAAAGAATATGGGCTCCAAAAAAACCTTAAGAATTAGCAAATGGGCTGTAAATTATTAGAAATAATGGCAGATGGGTTGTATGCTGTTTTCCACAGATTTGAGGCTTTCCTAAAAAAAGGTTGACACACAAGCACTGACTGTTGGATGTCCATCCAACGGCCGTCATGCTTCTTCAATCTCTGCTCTTCCTGCTCCAGTCGCTCAAACAAGTGTCGGCGGGACTGCCTGCCCCCTCTTCCTCGCGGCCGGATGTGCTGCCGCGCAGGCCTCACCGCCCGACCGTACTCCCATAGCTGGCCTAGCCATCCCTCTACTCACCCACACCTGCTGTTATTCTCCGGCGACGGCAGACGAACCAGTAAACCCTCGTACAGTCGTACTCCCCTCCGAGTGGGAAACAACTGCCGAGTCTTCCCTGCCTCCGTGTCATCCCCTTCCTAGGCCTCGCCGTCGTCCACCGCCCTGGTGCTCTCGGTGCGGCGTGGTCAACATGGTCAAGGAGCGACTTCCATCGAACATGGACTGTACGTGGAGAGGCTGACAGCTGGGTCCACGGCCGCAGCAAGGAAGTGCCTCCTTATTACGAGGAAAATAATGATTCCTCCACCTGACAGCTGGGACCCACCGGACGGGCCACTGTATTTCGCGAAAAAAACGTTTCCCCCTGAGTGCTGGGACCGACCAGCTACATCTTTGCACACAAGGAAGTCCGTCCGGGCAAAAAAAAACTATTCACCCCCTGACTGCTGGGACCCACCAACTACATCTTCGCAGGCAAGGAAGTGCCTGACAATCGGGACCCACCTGGACGAAGCGTACGTAGCGTTGTCATTCTGGTCACGAACGTGTACGTACATACTGGTCGATGTAGAGGCGCGCACGTGTTGTAGTAGAGGCGCGCACGTGTCGTAGTAGAGGTGCGCACGTAGCATGTACACGTACGTACATCGGCCAGTGTGCAAGAAAGAAAATACGGCCAAGTATGTGTACATACGGGCGGGGTCTCAAACGCCTACTCGCGCATACGTACGACCAGGGCTCGTGTACATGGCTGGGTCGGAATGGGGAAACAGCGTCGTCATTGTGATCATGGGGAGGCAATGGAATGCGTCGTGTTCATGGGGAGGCAACGGAATGCGTCGTGTTCATGGGGAGGCAACGGAACGCATGGGAGCCAACCGGCTGGGTCGGAACGGAATGCGTGGTCGTGTTCATCGGTTGGGCTTGGACGGAACAGGCGATTGAAACGAGGCCTGGAGTACCGCAAAACGGAGGAAACGGCCTTGTGTTCGACCGACCACGTTCGAAACGGGATCCTGTTCATCGGGAGCGGTCTGGCGTACCACAAAACGGAGGAAACGGACCTCCTACGGTCGAAACGGGGGTCCTGTTGATCGGGAGGGGTGTGGCGTACCGCAAAACGGACGAAACGGACTTGTGTTGGAGTACTACGGTCGAAACGGGGGTCCTGTTCATCGGGAGGGGTGTGGCGTACCACAAAACGGGACTCCACGGGATACTGTTCATCTCCATCGTCGACCCCCTCCAGCCTCCACGAGCTACTGTTCATCCACCGTCGACCTCCTCCAGCCTCCACCTGTGACTGTTCATCCACGGGCTCCTGTTCATCCAGCCTCCACCGCGCGCTACTCCATCGGCTACTGTTCAACCAGCCCTCTCCACGGGCTCCTGTTCAACCACCCCTCCACGGGCTACTGTTCATCCTGCCCTCCACCATCTACTGTTCATCCTGCCCTCCACAGGGTGGTCCTGTTCATCCAGCCCTCCATGGGGTCCTGTTCATCTAGCCCCAACCGGCTCGATCGATCGGGGTCCTGTTCATCTAGAGGAAACACCACGGGGTCCTGTTCATCCACCCCCACCGAGAACTGTTCATCCCCCCCCCCCCCCGCAACACTCACTGTTCATCCAGAGGTAGCATCGATCGGCTTCAGTTGGCAGTAGTAGCGAAGGAATCGCTCGATCGGGTCCAGTTAATAGCCATCGATCGATCGCTCGGGTTCAGTAACGCGTAGCCTGCAGTGCAATCACTCGGGTTCAGTTAGAGCCCAATGCCTCGCTCGGTTTCAGTTAGAGCCAACGCCTCGCACACACGCGCGTACGTGTACGAGAGAAACGTGCATCGCTCGGCCCCCGACCTCCCACCGTAACCGGGAACTCCCCGAAATTTTCCTCGCCCTCGCTTCTACCATGGTTTTTTCCGTCATGGACGGCCCAAAGAATGTCATGCAGTTGCGTCTCCGGCCCGCCCAGGACGAAAAGCCCATTTTCTGTCATGATTTTTTGTCATAGAAGTAGGAGCCCACCACATCTATGACGATACCGGGTTTTGTCACAATTATCGTCATAGAAGTGTCATATGTATGACAAGATTTTTTTTCGTTCGGCTCAAAATGTCACGGATGTGTCTTTTTTTTGTAGTGCAAACCATAGGATGATCACACGGGTTCCGTGAGATCTCCTTGGACAACACTGGCATATCCCCAGGTGCCCACAACCAATCCACCCAGATGTGTATTAAAGTAGCCACCTTAAGTTAACCCTTAGTTAATAATAACTCACATCTTTCATGAATTCTCTAAAACCAAACCACGTCTACTAGCATAGCAAAGCAGTATAAGCACAACATAGTAACACCCAAGGTTTGAATATAAAACATTAGGTTCATACCTCATCAACTACTTCCCAATACCCACACGTTACCAGTACCTATTCATGCAATGTTTGAGGGTTGGAACTAATGCATAAAAACTGGATAATAAAGGGATATGATCAAAGTGTTACTTGCCTTGCTGACGATTGGAAAACCCTAGAGATTCGTAGTAGCAAGCCTCGCACTCCAGAAACTCTATTGTGAACAAATAATAGCATACATAAGCACTCAAGCATAAGATTCAAAGGTAAAACCCAAAAGAAAAGATCTAAACTAAAAGTTCAAGCGAAGAGTTTCGGCGTCCTGGGAACGGGGGTCCCCAGACTTGCCTGCCTGTAGCCCACGGCGTGGCTCCCCCAGCGGCCCTGCACGGCCCATCTTCACCAGCAAATACTCAAGACCCTCGCGAGGGGCCAAGCCTCGTGAGGTGGATGATGCAAGACCTCCTCAGGGGCGGCCTCACCAGGCTGGCTCGCGAGGGGCGGAGAGATCAAGGCAAGGGGCACCTCGCGAGGTTCTTGTGACGCAAGCCATGACGACCAAAGCCAGGCGGGCACCAGGCGGGCGCTAGCACGCGCAGTGTCCTTGTTTCCTCTTTGATTCTAAAGAGGCAAGCGCATACGTGGAGTCCTGAGGCATCAAGAAAAGGTTTCAATATCGGTGCAACAAGACCAAGACCAGAAGGACGGTAGGACGGAGGTCACCGTGGAGCCCAGGACGGCGTCACCACCAGAGCCTTTGGCAGGTGAAGACCATCTTCTGTTAGGATAGCTTGTACTAGTTTCCCCCCTTCAAATTGGCCGTTGTGGGATCCCTTCTCGCCTAATAATTGGGGAGAGGACCCGGGCCACTATAAATAGGACTAGCCACCACCTTAGAAAGGAGGATGATCCTCTACCGCATCAACTCACCAAGCACAAGAACACCTCTCCTCAGGAGGCTGTTCTTCCCTTGTAACCATTCATACTTAGCCCAAGAGGCAATCCACCACACCACACTGGAGTAGGGTATTACACCACATCGGTGGCCTGAACCAGTATAAATCTTGTGTCCCTTTGTTCTGCGGGTTCGACTCGCTAGCCTTGAGATTGCGATGAGGGCGTGAGCTAGAGGGTGGAGAGATCTTCGTGCGCACCCCAGTGTTCGAACCTCAAGGGTTTTGCCGGAACCCGAAATCCGACATTTGGCATGCCAGGTAGGGGTGCGCTGAAGCTTTCCTTCCGTTGATCTGCGTTCCACCGCTCCACCACATCCATGTCGGATGCGCGCCGAGCCCGCGCCGAGCCCCGGGCCGCCCTCGCCGCCCATGTCGCTCAGACATCCCCTGTCGGTGGGCCTCCCCATTGTTCTCCATCTCCTGTTGCCAACGCCACTACCGGCCCGGTAGCAAACGAGCAACAAGTGTCCTCACTGCACCCCTCCGTGCGGTGGGACGGCCGCACCGCCACCCTGTCGCTGACTCCGGCCAGTTCATCGTCTCACGCTCGCCGCACACCCACAGACGTGCATTCCGCGCTACTCATGGCACGCGAGCTCCTGCATTACCTCCTGGTCGACGACCTCTAGGAGGACTGGTTGGACCGCATCGCCGAGCTCGTTAGCACAGCTAGAGGCTCTCCTGCACCATCCCTCTCACTGCCTCGCCCACCTCAGGCCGCGGGCGATGTAGCTCACAGAGCGCCTCCGCCACCTCCGCATCAAGACGGCGCCCTCGTGTTGAGACGCGCAGCTCATGGAGTGCCACCGCCTCCTCCGTGTCAAGACAACATCCTCGCCCCAAGACAAGCGGTCCCGCGGCGTGATCCACCACGTCGTGTGCTCGCGCATGAAGAAGGAAGCTACCAAGAGGTTTCCCGACTGCAAGAAAATGCTCCAGCGCTCCTGGCGCCACAAAAATACCGCGTGCCGCCTATGGCGGTAGTGCGCGGACATGAAGGGCAGGTTCCGCCCCTACAGAGGGCCCCGGTGGCCACTACAGGCTGCCACGCCTTCGCTCCCGAGCTGCATAGCATCGTCTGGCCAGGCAAGTTCAAGCCGAACCTGCCTCCTCGCTACGACAGCACCCTGACCCCGCAGAGTTCCTGCAGCTCTACGAGCTGAGCATCAGGCGACAAACGGCGATGAAGGTCATGACGAACTGGTTTCCCATGGCTCTCACTCGTGGCTCCTAAACCTGCCCCCAGGCTCGATATCCTCCTGGGTTGAGATGTGCGACCGCTTCGTCGCCAACTTCCAGGGCACTCGCGACCGCCCTCCGGCCGCGGGTGACCTGCGCCGCATCAAGGAACAGCCGGGAGAGACCCTGGAGAAGTACATCTAGCACTTCAACAGCGTGCGTCTCAAGATCCCCAAGGTGACGGACGAGGCCATCATCTTAGCGTTTTCCGATGGCGTCCGCGACATCAAGATGAAGGAGGAGCTCGCCATCCATGAGGAGCTATGCACAACTCTGGAGCTGTTCAACATAGCGACCAAATGCGCAAGAGCTGAGGAAGGCGTATTTCCCTCCTCGAGCTGCCTGCTGCCAACCCAGAGGAGAAGAAAGCCAAGGTCAAGAACGTGAAGCACAAGGGAGTGGCCGTACACGCGGCAGAGCTAGACACCAAGCGCGGCCGGGACCTCCCCGGGCCGTCCAAGGGTGGCCGTCCGTTCTGTGCCTTCCACAACATGCGCAGCCACAACACCAGCGATTGTCAAGAGCTCGGGGACATTCGAGATGGACGCTTCGGTCGACGCCCCGAGCGCAACGACCGGGTCTACGGCCAAGGAGGAGGACGAGGCGGAGGACGTTGGGATGACCGCGGCCCCCGCCAGGAGTGGCGCGACCAGCCTCGCGAGGACCATTGGCAGGACCAGCCTCGTGAGGGCGCCTGGAGAGACCAGCCTCGCGAGGACCGTCCTTAGGGAAATCCTGGTCTCCCTCCGCTGCCGCCACCACCAAGGAGGAACAAGGACCACCATCAGGATGAAGGGGCTGGGGGCTTCTTGGAGCCGCACGCCATCGCTTGCATCTTGGGTGGTGCTCAGGCCCCGGCTTTCCAGCGCATCTTCAAGCAGTTCTCTTGCGAGGTGAATGCAGCCCTCCCCAAGCTCGAGGCCACGCGCCCGCTCAGATGGTCCAAGTACGCCATCACCTTCAGCTCGGCGGACCAGCTCAAATGCGCGGCGACCACCAGCGTCCTCCTGATGCTCTGTTCACTCGTCATCAGCAATGTCCAAGTCACCAAGACCCTCATCAACGGCGGCGCAGGGCTTAGTGTCCTGTCCGTCGAGATGTTCGACAACCTTCAAGTGCTGAACAATCAGCTTTAGCCCACCAAGCCTTTCTCAGGAGTGACCGACAGCTCCACCACCCGATGGGGCAAGTTCGTCTCCTTGTCACCTTTGGTCAGCGCGACAACTACCACACCGAGCTCGTAGATTTCGACGTCGCCTGCATCCGTCTGCCGTACAATGCCATCCTCGGGTACCCAGCGTTAGCCAAATTCATGGCGGTAACCCACCATGGCTACAAGATCCTCAATTTACCGGGAAGCGGCAGAATCATCGCAGTCCCCCGCGAAGAAAGAGATGCGGTGTGCTCCCTCAAGCGCTCCTTCCAAGCTGTAGCAATCGAAGACCCTGACAGCGCGGGTGTGCAGTACCCTCCTGAGGCAAACCCCAAGAAGAAGAAGTAGCTACTCCGCACTGGTCCTGAGGGGAGCGGCGCCTCTAGCGGTGCCACCTCAAGATCGGCGCCTGCACCTGGGGCGCCTCCCTCCCTCGCATAGGAAGGCACGCTCGGCGCCCTCCTCGGGCAGGGCTCGGGGGCTCTCTTTTGGAGGGCATCAGACCTAGCCAGCATCGTGAGGGAGGCGCTCGGGCGCCACGTGGAGGCGTGCTTCGCGACACGTTTCCCTCAAGAGGGCACCGGGCGAGGAGTGCCGGGTGCTTAGGAGTTCATCATCAAGGCCACTCAGGAGCTTTAGGAAGCAAGGGCGATACGCGGCGACCGCCGCCCACCTGGTGTAACTCCCCACCCGGGCGAGGGTGGCGAGCTGCGCGTCTGCATCGACATCCCAGGACTCAACAGGGCCGCATCTCAGTAGCGCTTCTAGCCTTCGCGTGCTGGCCGGTGTGAGGGTCCGCGTCACAGCGACGTGCCCATGCCAATCGGCCTGCCAAGCATGGCAGCTGCCTTGCAGCGCAATCTGCGGAGCATCCTGGCCACCCAGGAAGCCATGCATCACGCGGTCCTTGCAGAGATGGAGACGGTCCTCAGGAGGCCACCTGAGCCCCAGAGCCTCCCGAGGCTCAGGGTCTCGATGGCTTGTGAGGAGCGGCTTCTTCATCGCGCACCTTCAGCTACCTCAATGCTCCTTCGACAACAAAATCAGGTGATATGTCCCAAGTTCATTCAGCTAGGAGCGCCCCTCGGGCTGCATTATTCCCAGGTCGCATGGGCCTGACCCTGCGGCATGTATCCTCCTGCATCTTTAGCTTACCCTGCTAGGGGCACCCCTCGGGCTGCATCATCCCCAGGCCGCTCGGGTCCGACCCAGTGGCATGTATCGTTCTTGCATTTACCTAAGCTAGTTTGCTTTCCATGCATAAGCTATCTATGGTCATTACCTGCTTAATTGTCACCCACCACGGGAGCCACTCATGCCGGCACGGCGCTTGTGCTCGGGTTCATCCCTGCAACGTTGATAAATCTGAGCGGTCGAGCTCTGGCTCGATGCACGCCCACACACGTCACCTCACCAGACCCTTAGTGCCTTCACCTTCTTGCGGAGCGACCAGTGGCAGACCGGAAATCATAGCGGCAATTCGTGTCCCTCCTTACTCTAACCTACAGGAACCTCCTGAGGACAACAGCGGGCGGTACCGTGGGCTCCCTCTTCTCCCATGCAATTTGCTTGCTCATTAGAAGGGGGGCTCCTAAGCACCGCGACTCAGGAGCTCTTACTGGCTCTCTAGCCCTCACCCCCTGGCCTTGACCACGGCACCGTGACCTGGCATACCAGCAGCGGCTGAGCTCGCTTGAGGGCCGGGACCTGAGGACGTAGAGCACATCGACAAGCGCGGAGAAGAGGGGAAGGCTCGCACGGGCCTAACCTGGCTACACTACGGCCGTCGGTGCGCGAGTCTAGCGCAGCCCGAGGAAACAACTCCGGACTACCAAGATAAGTTTCGCACCCGGGTCGGCCAAGCGCTATGGCATAAGATTCCCCACTCTGGCAGCCCTGCATTGGCGACGTCGCCTCCCTTTCGCACCTTTAGGTAGCTGCTTGCACGCTAAAGGGGACCGCTTGAGCATCGCACCTCAGGAGCTCTTACTGGACCTCGGGCCGCTCACCTCCTGGCCTTGACCATGGCATCGCGACCTGGCATACCAGCGACGGCTGCAGCCTCCCTGGGGACCGAGACCTATCGGCGTAGAGCACCAAGCTGCCGAGGGGTTGGAAAGGGGAGACCGAGCCGAAGCAGGACATGCGTTCACAAAATTTCACAATAAGGATAATATCAACAAAAGACGTTACAAACCCTTTACACGCCCCCACGGGGTCCGTCTTGATTCCTCGTAGGAAACAAAATAAGGGAGTTTTTGGGGGACCTATCTACACGCGCCAAACGCCGCTGACACCATCATCAACAGTGGGCCACGGGAGGCCGGCGCCAACCCCATCCAGATCAGCGACGGCGGCGGCCGAACGCGGCGGCCTTGCTCCGGGTGCGGCAAGAGCTCAAGGGCACTTACCTGTCGTCGCTTGTCTCCGGAGTCTCTTTGGGCTCGGGAGAATCACTGGACCACTAGGAGTCACCGCTGCCGCTGGAGGATCTTCTGGCGAGGCTAGCGGCAGGCTCGGCGCTGGCCACTGCGCCGTCCTGACGACCCCCTTCAGGACATCATGGCGGCGACCTTCTTCGTCAAAGACATTGAAGAACATCGTGGAGGCGCCATCGTACTCGAAGTGGATGGCTAGGGTGCCTTCCGCACGGCAGACTCGAGCAACCTCGCCCCAGCCACGGGTCATGAAGATCTTCCCTGGGGAGACGGTTTCGACCTCCGCTCCAATCGCTGATACGTCTCCAAAGTATCTATAATTTTTGATTGTTCCATGCTATATTATATCCCGTTTTGTACATTATTGGGCTTTATTATACACTTTTATATTATTTTTGGGACTAACCTATTAACAGGAGGCCCAGCCCAGAATTGCTGTTTTTTTGCCTATTTTAGGGTTTCGCAGAAAAAGAATATCAAACGGAGTCCAAACGGAATGAAACCTTCGGGAACATGATTTTTGGAACGAACATGATCCAGAGGACTTGGACCCTAGGTCAAGCAATCAACCAGGAAGGCACGAGGTAGGGGGGCGCGCCTACCCCCTAGGCGCGCCCTTCACCCTCCTGGGGGCGATGTTGCTCCACCGACGTACTCCTTCCTCCTATATACATATGTACCCCCAAACTACCAGATACGGAACCAAAACCCTAATTCCACCGCCGTAAATTCCTGTATCCACGAGATCCCATCTTGGGGCCTTTTCTGGAGCTCCGCCGGAGGGGGTATCGATCACGGAGGGCTTCTACATCAACACCATAGCCTCTCCGATGAAGTGTGAGTAGTTTACTTCATACCTACGGGTCCATAGTTATTAGCTAGATGGCTTCTTCTCTCTTTTTGGATCTCAATACAAAGTTCTCCCCCTCTCTTGTGGAGATCTATTAGATGTAATCTTCTTTTGTGGTGTGTTTGTTGAGATCGATGAATTGTGCATTTATGATCAAGTTTATCTATGAACAATATTTGAATCTTCTCTGAATTCTTTTATGTATGATTGGTTATCTTTGCAAGTCTCTTCGAATTATCAGTTTGGTTTGGCCTACTAGATTGATCTTTCTTGCAATGGGAGAAGTGCTTAGCTTTGGGTTCAATCTTGCGATGTCCTTTACCAGTGACAGTAGGGGCAGCAAGGCACGTATTGTATTGTTGCCATCGAGGATAACAAGATGGGGTTTATATCATATTTCATGAGTTTATCCCTCTACATCATGTCATCTTGCTTAAAGCGTTACTATGTTCTCTTGAACTTAATACTCCAGATGCATGCTGGATAGCGGTCGATGTGTGGAGTAATAGTAGTAGATGCAGGCAGGAGTCGGTCTACTTGTCTCGGATGTGATGCCTATATACATGATCATACCTAGATATTCTCATAACTATGCTCAATTCTGTCAATTGCTCAACAATAATTTGTTCACCCACCGTAATACTTATGTTCTCGAGAGAAGCCTCTAGTGAAACCTATGGCCCCTGGGTCTATTTTCCATTATATTAATCTTCCAATACTTAGTTATTTCCTTTTCCATTTATTTTACTTGCATCTTTATTTCTCTTTATCATAAAAATACCAAAAATATTATCTTATCATATCTATCAGATCTCACTCTTGTAGGTGACGGTGAAGGGATTGACAACCCCTTTATCACGTTGGTTGCGCGGAGTTTATTTGTTTGTGTAGGTGCGAGGGACTCGTGCGTGGCCTCCTACTGGATTGATACCTTGGTTCTAAAAAACTGAGGGAAATACTTACGCTGCTCTGCTGCATCACCCTTTCCTCTTCAAGGGAAAACCAACGCAGTGCTCAAGAGGTAGCAAGAAGGATTTCTGGCGCCGTTGCCGGGGAGTCTGCGCAAAAGTCAACATACCAAGTACCCATCACAAACCCTTATCTCCCGCATTACATTATTTGCCATTTGCCTCTCGTTTTCCTCTCCCCCCACTTCACCCTTGCCGTTTTATTCGCCCTCTCTCTCTCCATCCTCCCTCTCTTTATCTATTCGCCTCTTTTTGCCCGTTTCTTGTTTGCTTGTGTGTCGGATTGCTTGCTTGTCGTTATGGCTAGTCCCCTATCTTCTCCGTTGTCTCTCGAAAATGAAGTTCTTAATTTTAAGCAAAGGGAAGGATAAAACCTAAAAGACACTTGGTATAGAATTTGCAATGCTCAAAATAGATCTACCAGGAAGCAATCTACTTCTATTCTTCTTGGTATAGAATTTTTATGTAGGTGCTATTCCTTGGCACAGATTTGTCCTTGATACCATTACCGGAGGGAACTTCTTGGGTAGCCACACTTTTGATTCCTATAATGCTATGATAGATTTGTTTGGCTCACCCCCTCTTTTGTTTAATGGAACTATGTTAACTTTGGAGCATGTAATGCAAAAACTTGAAATTATTGAAAATAAAGTTGCTACCGTAGAGTTAATTGAAAATTTCGATAAAAAGATCCACAACCAAATTACTCAATATGGATCTAAAGTAGGAGTCACTTTGAAAAATATTAAGGAGAAGGAACCCATAGTTAATGAAAGAATAAATCATGATTCCACAAACATCGATAAACTTGAGGGTATCATTACGAACTTGGGAACCGCTTTTTCTTCCGTAAAGAATACCCCAATTCCTCCAACTAAAATTTTCAAGCTTATGTATGTTCCTAAAAATAAGGGTGAATCCTCTAGTAAAGAAATTGCGGATCTCAAATCTATAAGTATTCATCCTAATCTTTTTACTATCATTAAGGAACCATTTGCTAATAATGATTTTTTCGATTTTGTGCCTAGAAGTTTGATTATTGATAAAAGGAAATAAACTCCTAAAGGTGATAGATGTCTCATTAAAGAATTACCAACTAAAGATACCTAGATCTGTCCTTGCTTTCATGCCTAGCTAGGGGCGTTAAACGATAGCGCTTGTTGGGAGGTAACCCAATTTTATTTTTATCCCTTGCTTTTTGCTCCTGTTTAGTAATAAATAATTTATCTAGCCTCTGTTTTGGTTGTGTTTTTTGTGTTTAATTAGTGTTTGTGCCAAGTAGAACCGTTGGGAAGACTTGGGGAAAGTCTTTTTAATCTTGCTGTAAAAAACAGAAACTTTAGCGCTCACGAGAATTGCTGCCATTTTTATTTGGAAAGTGCTATATAGTTAATTATTTTTTTAGATGATTAATAGATAAATTCCTCACGTCCAGAAATTTATTTTAGAATTTTTGGGGTTCCAGATCTCGCGTTAGCTACAGATTACTACAGACTGTTCTGTTTTTGACAGATTCTGTTTTCCGTGTGTTGTTTGCTTATTTTGATGAATCTATGGCTAGTAAAATGGTTTATAAACCATAGAGAAGTTGGAATACAGTAGATTTAACACCAATATAAATACAGAGTGAGTTCATTACAGTACCTTGAAGTGGTGTTTTGCTTTCTTTCGCTAACGGAGCTCACGAGATTTTCTACTTTAAGTTTTGTGTTGTGAAGTTTTCAAATTTTGGGTAAAAGATTTGATGGATTATGGAACAAGGAGTGGCAAAAGCCTAAGCTTGGGGATGCCCATGGCACACCAAGATAATCTAAGGACACCAAAAAGCCAAAGCTTGGGGATTCCCCAGAAGGCATCCCCTCTTTCGTCTACTTCTATCGGTAACTTTACTTGGAGCTATATTTTTATTTACCACATGGTATGTGTTTTGCTTGGAGAGTCTTGTATTATTTGAGTCCTTATTTTTTAGTTTTACACAATCATCCTTGCTGTACACACATTTTGAGAGAAACACACATGCTGCGGAAATTGTTAGAATACTCTATGTGCTTCACTTATATCTGTTGAGTTATATAGTTTTTGCTCTAGTGCTTCACTTATATCTTTTAGGGCACGGTGGTGGATTTGTTCTATAGAAACTATTGTTCTCTCATGCTTCGCTTAGATCATTTCGAGAGTCCTTCAAAACAGCATCGTAATTTGCTTTAATTATGTTAGGCATTCAAGATTAATAAAAAAGTTTTCTTATGAGTGTGTTGAATACTATGAGAAGTTTGATACTTGATAATTGTTTTGAGATATGGAGATGGTAATATTAGAGTTGTGCTATTTAAGTAGTTGTGAATTTGAGAAATACTTGTGTTGAAGTTTGTGATTCCCATAGCATGCATGTATGGTGAACCATTATGTGATGAAGTCGGAGCATGATTTATTTATTGATTGTCTTCCTTATGAGTGGCGGTCGGGGACGAGCGATGGTCTTTTCCTAGCAATCTATCCCCCTAGGAGCATGCACGTAGTACTTTGCTTTGATAACTAATAGATTTTTGCAATAAGTATGTGAGTTCTTTATGACTAATGTTGAGTCCATGGATTATACGCACTCTCACCCTTCCACCATTGCTAGCCTCTCTAATACCGCGCACCTTTCGCCGGTATCATACACCCACCATACCTACCTATAGCCATTCTGAGATATATTGCCATGCAACTTACCACCGTTCCGTTTACTATGACACGCTCCATCATTGTCATATTGCTTTGCATGATCATGTAGTTGACATTGTATTTGTGGCAAACCCACCGTTCATAATTCTTTCATACATGTCACTCATGCTCCATTGCACATCCCGGTACACCGCCGGAGGCATTCACATAGAGTCATATTTTGTTCTAAGTATTGATTTGTAATTATTGAGTTGTAAGTAAATAAAAAAAGTGTGATGATCATTATTTTTAGAGCAGTGTCCCAAGTGAGGAAAGGATGATGGAGACTATGATTCCCCCACAAGTCAGGATGAGACTCCGGACTAAATAAAGAAAAGAGGCCAAAAAAAGAGAAAAGGCCCAAATAAAAAAATGAGAGAAAAGGATAGAAGGGACAATGCTACTATCCTTTTACCACACTTTTGCTTCAAAGTAGCACCATGATCTTCATGATACAGAGTCTCCTATGTTATACTTTCATATACTAGTGGGAATTTTTCATTATGGAACTTGGCTTGTATATTCCAATAATGGGATTCCTCAAAATGCCCTATGTCTTCGTGAGCAAGCAAGTTGGATGCACACCCACTTAGTTCTTTTTGTTGAGCTTTCATATACTTATAGCTCTAGTGCATCCGTTGCATGGAAATCCCTACTCACTCACATTGATATGTATTAATGGGCATCTCCATAGCCCGTTGATACACCTAGTTGATGTGAGACTATCTTCCCCCTTTTTGTCTCCTCCACAACCACCATTCCATTCCACCTATAGTGCTATGTCCATGGCTCACGCTCATGTATTGCATGAAGATTGAAAAAGTTTGAGAACACTAAAAGTATGAAACAATTGCTTGGCTTGTCATCGGGGTTATGCATGATTTAAATACTTTGTGTGGTGAAGCTGGAGCATAGCCAGACTATATGATTTTGTAGGGATAACTTTCTTTGGCCATGTTATTTTGAAGAGACATAATTGCTTAGTTAGTATGCTTGAAGTATTATTATTTCTATGTCAATATTGAACTTTTGTCTTGAATCTTACGGATCTGAATATTCATACCACAATTAAGAGAATTACATTGAAATTATGCCAAGAAGCATTCCACATCAAAAATTCTGTTTTTATCATTAACCTACTCGAGGACGAGCAGGAATTAAGCTTGGGGATGCTTGATACGTCTCCAACGTCTCTATAATTTTGATTATTCCATGCTATATTATATCCTGTTTTGGACAATATTGGGCTTTATTATACACTTTTATATTATTTTTGGGACTAACCTATTAACCGGAGGCCCACCCAGAATTGCTATTTTTTTGCCTATTTTAGGGTTTCGCGGAAAAAGAATATCAAACGGAGTCCAAACGGAATGAAACCTTCGGGGACGTGATTTTCGGAACGAACATGATCCAGAGGACTTGGACCCTATGTCAAGCAATTAACCAGGAAGGAACGAGGTAGGGGGGCGCGCCTACCCCCCCCCCCCTAGGCGCGCCCTCCACCCTCGTGGGGCCCACGTTGCTCCACCGATGTACTCCTTCCTCCTATATATACCTATGTACCCCCAAACTACCGGATACGGAGCCAAAACCCTAATTCCACCATCGTAACTTTCTGTATCCACGAGATCCCATCTTGGGGCCTTTTCCGAAGCTCCACCGGAGGGGGTATCGATCACGGAGGGCTTCTACATCAATACCATAGCCTCTCCGATGAAGTGTGAGTAGTTTACTTCAGACCTATGGGTCCATCGTTATTAGCTAGATGGCTTCTTCTCTCTTTTTGGATCTCAATACAAAGTTCTCCCCCTCTCTTGTGGAGATCTATTTGATGTAATCTTCTTTTGCGGTGTGTTTGTTGAGATCGATGAATTGTGGGTTTATGATCAAGTTTATCTATGAAAAATATTTGAATCTTCTCTGAATTCTTTTATGTATGATTGGTTATCTTTGCAAGTCTCTTCGAATTATCAGTTTGGTTTGGCCTACTAGATTGATCTTTCTTGCAATGGGATAAGTGCTTAGCTTTTGGTTCAATCTTGCGGTGTCCTTTCCCAGTGACAGTAGGGGCAGCAAGGCACGTATTGTATTGTTGCCATTGAGGATAACAAGATGGGGTTTATATCATATTTCATGAGTTTATCCCTCAACATCATGTCATCTTGCTTAAAGCGTTACTCTGTTCTCTTGAACTTAATACTCTAGATGCATGCTGGATAGCGGTCGATGTGTGGAGTAATAGTAGTAGATGCAGGCAGGAGTCGGTCTACTTGTCTCGGACATGATGCCTATATACATGATCATACCTAGATATTCTCATAACTATGCTCAATTCTGTCAATTGCTCAACAGTAATTTGTTCACCCACCGTAATACTTATGCTCTCGAGAGAAGCCTCTAGTGAAACCTATGGCCTCTGGGTCTATTTTCCCTTATATCAATCTTCCAATACTTAGTTATTTCCTTTGCCATTTATTTTACTTGCATCTTTATTTCTCTTTATCATAAAAATACCAAAAATATTATCTTATCATATCTATCAGATCTCACCCTCGTAGGTGACCGTGAAGGGATTGACAACCCCTTTATCGTGTTGGTTGCGAGGAGTTTATTTGTTTATGTAGGTGCGAGGGACTCGTGCGTGGCCTCCTACTGGATTGATACCTTGGTTCTCAAAAACTAAGGGAAATACTTATGCTGCTTTGCTGCATCACCCTTTCCTCTTCAAGGGAAAACCAACGCAGTGCTCAAGAGTTAGCAGTCGCCGGGGCGTCGCAGTCGGCGTGTTGTAGCCAAAGCTCGAGGGGGGCCCTCATCAGCATCTCGGTGGCGAAGAACTACGGAAAGAGAATCCAAGTGCACAGAGGCATCGCCGCCCACAGCACGAGTTCACACGAGGATTCCGCAGCGTGGGCTCCTGGGGCGATGGCGTGCGTCGCCACGGTGCGGCGACGACAGCCACGGCGTGGGTGGCGCCGTTCGCCCCCTCTCCCTCCGGAGCCCTCGACTCGGGCATACAAGGGCAGCGGATACCCCGGAGGTGGCCGCTCGCACCAGGGCCTCGACACCTCCGGACTCATGACTATGTCGCGACGATGGGACAACCTCTTCTTCGGTGGAAGTGGCTCAGGCTCATCGAGGGGGGTCTTTCCCTTCTCCTTGGCCGTTAACCTCCGTATCGGCGCCATGGTCGATGCAACGAGCAATGAAGCAAGGAAGATGAAGGAGCAGGAGGAGCGGAGGAAGAGATGGGTGACGGGGGCTTCGCTCCCCCTTACCATTTATAGCCAAGGGGAGGCCAAACGCCGGCCTCCACGATCTAAGGTAATAATGACCTTTTTCTGCATGCAACAAGGACTCGTCAAGTCGGGCAGTTGCCGAGGCAGTGTGGGGAAGCGGAGATGCCCACGTCCAATCAACCGCCACGTGTCAAATGAGGCCGCAGGCTATTGGGGCCCGCAGCGCTCCGCACTTGCCCCTTGGATTCGCCTCAAAGCCAAGCCCGAGCATGCCTTGGGCACGGGGGCTACTGTCGGCGTCCTGGGAATGGGGGTCCCCATACTTGCCTGCCTGTGGCCCACGGCGTGGCTCCAACAGCGGCCCTGCACGACCAATCTTCACCAGCAAACCCTCAAGACCCTCGCGAGGGGCCAAGCCTCACGAGGAGGACGACGCAAGACCTCCTCGAGGGCGGCCTCACCAGGCTGGCTCGCGAGGGGCAGAGAGATCAAGGCAAGGGGCACCTCGTGAGGTTCCTGTGACGCAAGCCATGACGACCAAGGCCAGGCAGGCGCCAGCGCACGTAGTGTCCTCGTTTCCTATTTGGTGCTAAAGAGGCAAGCGTAGGCGCGGAGTCCCGAGGCATCAAGCAAAGGTTTCCATATCGGTGCAACAAGACCAAGACCAGCAGGACAGCAGGACGAAGGTCACCGTGGAGCCCAGGACGGCGTCACCACCAGAGCCTTTGGCAGGTGAAGACCATCTTTTGTCAGGATAGCTTTTACTAGTTGTCCCCCTTCAAATTGGCCGTTGTGGGATCCCTTCCCGCCTAATATTTGGGGAAAGGACCCGGACCACTATAAATAGGACTAGCCACCACCTTAGAAAGGAGGACGATCCTCTACCGCATCAACTCACCAAGCACAAGAACACCTCTCCTCATGAGGCTGTTCTTCCCTTGTAACCATTCATCCTCAGCCCAAGAGGCAATCCACCACACCACACTAGAGTAGGATATTACACCACATCGGTGGCTCGAACCAGTATAAATCTTGTGTCCCTTTCTTCTGCGGGTTCGACGCGCTAGTCTTGAGATTGCGGTGAGGGCGTGAGCTAGAGGGTGGAGAGATCTTCGTGAGCACCCTAGTGTTCGAATCTCAAGGGTTTTTCCGGAACCCGAATTCGAGAAAGAGGTTCGATTTGCAAAAAGAATCAATCGAATCGGAGTTACGAAACACAAACTATGATAAAAAAGTTCAAAATCAAATCTGCTTGAAACCAAATTTTAAATTTCCAAAATCATGTTCAAGTTGATTATCTGCATAGAGGGGAACATGACAAAGATTTTGGCATTGGTTTCACTGGATTTGGATAAACGAGAGAAAAGTAGCGAGGGTTGAAAGATCAGGGACTAATTTGCGATAAAAGTAATTAAGGATAGGTCCCTCGCCGAAAATTAAACTAAAAAGAAAAATCTATCAGACGAACGTTCGCTAATAGAGACTAATGAATGAAACCGTTCGCTAACTGTGAAGACCGGGTGAATGTTCGCTAATTAGCGAACCCTAAAAATAAAACCGATCTAAACGAATAAACCGAAAAAAACCGGGCAGGCAGTTCGGTTTTATACCGGCTCGGGGTGGTTCGGGGTGGAAAAACCGGTGGCGGCGGCGGCGTCTCGCTCCGGCGGGCGGCGGCAGCGGCGTCAGGCGGCGTCGGTGACAGCGGTGGCGCGGTGGAGCGGCGTGGCGCGGGCGGCGGGCTTGCGGCGACGGCGGCGGGAGGCGGGGTGCGGCAGCTGAGGAGAGAGGGGGTGCGGCGGCTCGTCTTGGGGAAGGGGGCGACGCACGGCGGTGGAGTCCGAGCCGGACTCCTCGGCGGCGGCGGCGCGTGCTGGAGGCAGACTCCGGGGAGGCGGCGGCGCACGTGGGCCGACTGGGCCTTCGGCCCCGTCGGCCCGAAAAAACTTTTTTTTTAAATAATTTCGCCCGAACGAAAAATTGAAAATAAAATAATTAAAAAACCTAAAGTCCCAAAAACAATTTTCACGGTCCTCTACTAATATTTAGGACAACATGAACATTTTTCTGGGCTAAAATGCAATTTTTAAAAATGCAATTTTCCCTAATTTATTCAAATAAAATCTCAATAAAAATTCAAATAAAATAAATATTTTTATTTAAAATTAAATTTCCATTATTTCCTCTATTTTGAAGAAGTCATATTATCTTCTCTCAATATTTTATTTATTTTGAAATAATTGGAAAATAAATTTCAAATAAAAATCACTTTAATCCAATTTACCAATTTTAAAAAATTCAAAAAAGGATTTTATGAAAACCTCCAACTCTCTCACATGGTCCTTGAGTTGCTTCAGGTCTCGTAGATCAAAATGTCCAAATAAAACCAATTCAAAAATGCAAAGGGCATGGATGCATATGATGACCTAATGATTAACATCCAAATTGAAAATTGGGATTTTCCACATATTAATTTTGTGCTGACATAGAGTGGGACTAATGCCTTTTAAATCACCAAGAGTATATCCAATAGCAGCTCGGTGCTTCCTTAGAACTTTCAATAATCTTTCTTCTTCATGTTCTAAAAAGTTAACACTAATAATAACAGGATATATCTTCTTTTCATGAAGATAAGCATATTTCAAAGTGTCTTTCAATTGTTTTAATTCAAACATAGGATCACCTTTAGGTGGAGGAGGACCTCCTAGAGTACCAATAGGCAAGTTGTGTTTAAGGAGAGGACGTTGTTCAAAGAAAATCTTATCTATTTCATTTCTTCATGCATATGAAAATCATTTTCATGGTCTAGCAAATATTGTTCTAAAGGATCTGTAGGTGGTACAACAATATAAGCAAGACCAGTTAATTCATCCTTACTAGGCAATTCTTTTTCATGAAGATTTCTACTAAAATTGGAAAAATTAAACTCATGAGACTCATTACCAAAACTAACACCGACAGTTTGTTTCTCACAGTCCATTCTAGCATTAACGGTGTTCAAGAATGGTCTACCAAAGATAATGGGAGAAAAGTCATCTTGTGGGGAACCAAGAACAAGAAAATCAGTAGGGTATTTTATTTTCCCACACAATACTTCAACATCTCTAACAATCCCAATTGGTGATATAGTGTCTCTATTAGCAAGTTTAATAGTAACATCTATTTCTTCTATCTCAGCGGGTGCCATGTCATTCATAATTTCTTGATATAAGGTATAAGGAATAGCACTCACACTAGCACCTATGTCACATAAACCATGATAATAGTGATATCCTATTTTAACTGAGACAACATGCATGCCAACAACAGGTCTATGTTTATCTTTTTTATCAGGTTTGGCAATTCTAGTAGCTTCTTCACAGAAGTAAATAACATGCCCATCCATATCTTCTTCTAAGAGATCTTTAACCATAGCAATACTAGGTTCTACTTTAATTTGTTAATCAGGTTTAGGTGTTCTAATATAGCTTTTGTTAACAATAGTTGAAACTTTAGCATGTTCCTTTATCCTAAGAGGGAAAGGTGGTTTCTCAATATAAGCCGAAGGAACAACTAGATCAACATTATAAAGTATAGTTTCTTCTTTAACTGGTACCAGTTCTTTAGTTTCTTCTTTAATAGGTGGGTGATATTTAAACCACTTCTCCTTAGGGAGTTCAACATGATTAGCAAATGATTCACAAAAGGAGGCTACTGTCTCAGAGTCAAGTCCATATTTAGTGCTAAACTTTTGAAAAGCATCGGTATCCATAAAAGATTTAACACAATCATACTTAAGTTTAATACCTGACTCTTTACCTTTGTCGAGTTCCCAATCTTCAGAGTTGCGTTTAATTATTTCCAAAAGATCCCACCAGAATTCAAAAGTCTTCTCCACAAAAGAACCAGCACAACAAGTATCAAGAATGATTTGATCATTACGAGAAAGCCGAGCATGAAAATTCTGGATAATAATTTCTCTTGAGAGCTCATGATTGGGGCATGAATATAACATTGACTTAAGCCTCCCCCAAGCTAGAGCGATACATTCTCCTTCACGAGGCCAAAAATTATATATATATATATATATATAATTCCGATCACGATGAACTAGATGCATACGATAATCTTTTTGATGGAACTCCTCCCCCTAGCCTATACCATTCCAATGCTTTTCCCTTCAAATATAAAGGGAAAACCTTCTTCATAACTTCATCCCTGGGTAGACCTTGTCGGATTCCGGGTTCCGGCAAAACCCTTGAGGTTCGAACTCTGGGGTGTGCATGAAGATCTCTCCTCCCCCTGGCTCACGCTCTCGCCACAATCTCAAAGCTCAGCACATCAAACTCGCAAAACAAAGGGCACATGGTTTATACTGGTTCGGGCCACCGATGTGGTGTAATACCCTACTCCAGTGTGGTGTGGTGGATTGCCTCTTGGGTTAAGGATGAACGAGTACAAGGGAAGAACAACCTCCTGAGGAGAGGTGTCCTTGAGCTCGGTGAGCTTGTGTGGTTGAGGATGATCTGAATGATCCCAGAGCCGTCCTCTCCAGATCAGTTCTCTCTAGATCGATGGCCTCCTGCTATGGTGGCTAGACCTATTTATAGAGGCCATGGTCCTCTTCCCAAATGTAGGCAGGAAGGGATCCAACAACGGCCAAATTTGAAGGGAGACAACCAGTACAAGTTATCCTGACTAAAGGTAGTCTTCGCATGCCAAAGGTTCTGGTGGTGACGCCGTCCTGGGCTCCACGGTGACCTCCGCCCTGCCGTCCTGCTCATCTTTGTCTTGTTGCACCGATATGGAAACTTTGCCTGATGCCTCAGGATTCCTCACCTGCGCTTGCCTCTTTAGCACCAAAGAGGAAACATGTACACTACGCGCGCTAGCGCCCGCCTGGCCTTGGTTGTCATGTCTTGCGTCACAGGGACCTTGCGAGGTGCCCCTCGCCTTGTTCTCTCCGCCCCTCACGAGCCAGCCTGGTGAGGCCGCCCTCGAGGAGGTCTTGCGTCGTCCGTATCACGAGGCTTGGCCCCTCGTGAGGGTCTTGAGTGTTCGCTGATGAGGATGGGCCGTACAGGGCCACTGGGGGAGCCACGCCGAGGGCCGCAAGCAGGCAAGTCTGGGACCCCCGTTCCCAGGATGCCGATAGTAGCCCCCGGGCCCAAGGCGCGCTTGGTCTTGGCTTCAAGGCGAAGCCAAGGGACAAGTGCGGAGTGCCGTGGGCCCCAACAACCTACGGCTTCGGTTGACGTGTGGCAATTGATGGAACATGGGCGTCTGCACTTCCCCATGGTGCCTCGGCAACTGCCCGACTTACAAAAGGCTAGTGCGGGCTCCATTTGCCTCCATTGCTTCCCTGCGATGAATCAAGATGGACCCCATGGGGGCGTGTAAATGGTCTGTAATGCCTTTTGTTGATATCGTCCTTATTATGAAGATTTACGAATGCATGTCTTGCTTCGGCTCAGTCTCCCCTTTCCAACTTCGTGCTAGCTTGGTGCTCAACGCCGACAAGTCCTAGTCCCCAGGCAGGATACAGCCGTCGCTGGTATGCCAGGTCATGATGCCGTGGTCAAGGCCAGGAGGTGAGTGGCCCGAGGTCTAGTTAGAGATCCTGAGGCGCGATGCTCAAGAGGTTGTCGTAGCGCTCGGCCGACTCGGGTGTGAAACTTATCTTGGCAGTCCAGAGTTGATTCCTTGTGCAGTGCAAGACTCGTGCATCGAAGGCCATAACGTAGCCAGGTTAGGCCCGTGCGAGCCTTCCCACTTTCCCACACTCTTCTGTGTGCTCTGCGTCCTCGGGTCCCGGCCCTCGAGCGAGCTTAGTCGCCGCTGGTATGCCAGGTCGCAATGTCGTGGTGAAGGCCAGGGGGTGAGGGCTGGAGGACCAATAGGAGCTCCTGAGCCGCGATGCTCAGGAGCGCCCCTTTAACATGCAAGCGAATTGCACGGCAAAAGAGGGAGCCCATGGTACTGCCTGCCGTTGCCCTCGGGAGGTTCCTGCAGGTTAGCACGAAGAAGGGATACAACCGCAACCATGCTTGCCGGCCTGCCACTGGTCGTTCCGCAAGAATATGAAGGCAATGAGGGCCTGGCGAGGTGACGTGCGCGGGGGGTGTCGCGAGCCAGAGCTCGGCTGCTCAGATTTGTGAGCGTCGCTGGGTAGGACCCGAGCACAAGCTCCGTGGCAGCATGAGTAGCTTCCACCACGGGATGAGCAAGGGGCCGATCAGCGATGCGGGCGGCCGCGTCAAGTGACAATCAAGCAAGTGATGACTATAAATAACTCATGCATGGGAACCAGCTAGCTTAGATAGATGCGAGAACGATACGTGCCACTAGGACGGACCCGAGCGGCCTGGAGATGATGCAGCCCGAAGGGTGCCCCCAGTAGGATAAGCTAAAAATGCGGAAGGATACACGCCGCAGGGACAGGCCCATGCGACCTGGGAATAATGCAGCCCGAGGGGCGCTCCCAGCTGAATGAACTTGGAAAATGTCACCTGGTTTCGTTGCCGAAGGAATGTTGGGGTAGCTGAAGGCACGCGCTGAAGAAGTCGCTCCTCACGACCCGCCAAGACCCTGAGCCTCGGGAGGCTCTGGGGGCTCAGGTAGTTACTTGAGGACCATCTCCATCTCCGCCAGGACCGCATGATGCCTAGCCTCCTGGGTTGCGAGGATGCTCCGTAGACGCCGCTGGTAGGTGATAGCTGAGTTCGGCAAGCCAAACGGCATGCAGACGTAGCTGTGAGGTGGGCCCTCGCACCGGCCGGCGTGCGAAGGCCAGAAGCGCTCCTGAGACGCGGCCCTATTGCACTCTAGAATGTCGACGCAGACACGTAGCCCGCCATCCTCGCCTGGATGGGGGGCTGCACCGGGTGGGCGGAGGTCGCCACGCATAGCCCTTGCTTCTTGAAGCTCCTGGGTGGCCTTGACGATGAACTCCTGAGAGTCGGGCGCTCCTCGCCCAGTGCCCTCCTGAGGGAAACGTGCCGCAAAGCATGCCTCCACGTGGTGCCCGAGCGCCTCCCTCGTGATGTTGGCCAGGTCTAAGGCCCTCCAGAAGAGAGCCCCCGAGCCTCACATGAGGAGGGCGCCGTGCGCGCCTTCCTATGCGTGGGAGGGAGGCACCCCAGGTGCGGGCGTTGATCCTGAGGCGGCGCCGCTAGAGACACCACGCCACTGAGGCCCTGTGCGGAGTAGCTACTTCTTCTTGTTGGGGATGGCCTCAAGAGGGTGCTGCATGCCCTCGCTGTCAGAGTCTTTGATTGCCGCCACTTGGAAGGCGTGCTCGAGGGAGCACACTGCATCTCTTTCTTCGCAGGGGACCGTGATGATTCCGCTGCTTCCTGGCATCTTGAGGATGTTGTAGCCATGGTGGGTCACTGCCATGAACTTGGCTAATGCTGGGTACCCGAGGATGGCATTGTATGGCAGACGGATGTGGGCGACGTCAAAGTCGATGAGCTCGGTGTAGCAGTTGTTGCGCTGGTCGAAGGTGATAGGGAGATGAACTTGCCATTTCGGGGTGGTGGAGCCGTCGGTCACTCCTGAGAAGTGCTTGGTAGGCTGTAGCTGATCATAGGGCACTTGAAGGCTGTCGAACGTCTCGACGGACAGGACACTGAGACTTGCGCCGCCGTAGATGAGGGTCTTGGTGACTTGGACATTGCTGATGACAGGTGAACAGAGCATCGGGAGGACGCCGGCGGTCGCTGCGCATTTCAGATGGTCCATCGAGCTGAAGGTGATGGCGTACTTGGACCAACTGAGCGGGCACGCGGCCTCGAGCCTGGGGAGGGCTGCATTCACCTCGCGGGAGAACTGCTTGAAGATGCGCTGGGAAGCCGGGGCCTGAGCTCTTGAAAATTGTTGGTGTTGTGGTTGTGTACATTGTGGAAGGCGCAGAGCGGACGGCTGCTCTTGGACGACTCGGGGTGGTCCCGACGGCGCTTCGTGTCCGGCTCCGCTGCGAGCACGGCTACTCCCTTGTGCTTCACGTCCTTGACCTTGGCTTTCTTCTCTTCTGGGTCGGCAGCAGGGAGCTCGAGGAGGGACAGATGCCCTTCCTTAGCTCTTGCACACTTGGTCGCCAGGTTGAACAACTCCAGGGTCATGCATAGGTCCTCGTGGATGGCGAGCTCCTCCTTCATGTTGACATCGCGGATGCCATCGGAAAATGCTGAGATGGTGGCCTCGTCCGTCACCTTGGGGATCTTGAGGCGAATGCTGTTGAAGCGCAGGATGTACTTCTGCAGGGTCTCCTCCGACTGTTGCTTGATGCGACGCAGGTCACCCACGGCCGGAGGGCAGTCGCGAGTGCCCTGGAAGTTGGCGATGAAGCAGTCGCGCATCTCACCCCATTAGGAGATTGATCCCGTGGGCAGGTTTAGGAGCCAGGAGCGAGTGCCATCCTTGAGAGCCATGGGAAACCAATTCGCCATGACTTTTTCGTCGCCGTTGGCTGCCTCGATGCTCAGTTCGTACAGTTGCAGGAACTCTGTGGGGTCAGGGGTGCCGTCGTAGCACGATGGCAGATCCGGCTTGAACTTGCCTGGCCAAACGACGGTGCGCAGCTCTGGAGTGAAGGCTCGGCAGCCTGCCGTGGTCACCGGGACCCTTCGCGGGGGCGGAGCCTGCCCTTGACATCCGGGCACCGCGGCCGCAGGCGGCACACGGTCTTGCCATGGTGGTGCTGGGAGCGCTGGAGCATTTTCTCGCGGTCGAGGGACCTCCTGGCAGCTTCCTTCTTCGTGCGCAGGCACACGGAGTGGCGGATCACGCCGCGGGACCGCGCGTCTTGGGGCGAGGACACCGTCTTAATGCGGAGGAGGCGGTGGCGCTCCTTGAGCTGCGCGTCTCGGGACGAGGGTTTCGTCTTGATCAGAGGCGGCGGAGGCGCTTCTTGAGCTATGTCTCCCACGGCCGGAGGCGTGCGAGGCAACGAGAGGGATGGTGCAGGAGAGCCCCCAGCGGCGCTGACGAGCTCGGTGATGCGGTCCAGCTAGTCCTCGTAGAGGTCATCGACCGGGGGGTAGCATAGGAGCTCGCGTACCATGAGCAGCGGGGCCTGCGCATCCGTTGGCGCACGGCGAGCATGAGACGATAAGCCGGCCGGAGTCAGCGACGGGGTGGCGGTGCAGCCGTCCCGCCGCACGGAGGGGGTGCAACGATGATGCTTGCTGCTCGTTTGCTGCCAGGCCGGTAGCGGCGTTGGCAACAGGTGATGGAGAACGACGGGGAGGCGCGTCGACAGGGGCCGTCTGAGCAACACGGGCGGCGAGGGCGGCCCGGTGCTCGGCACGGGCTTGACTCGCGTCTGCCATGGATGCGGTGGAGCGGTGGAACGGAAGGAAAGGTTCAGCGCACCCCTACCTGGCGCGCCAAATGTCGGATTCCGGGTTCCGTCAAAACCCTTGAGGTTTGAACTCTAGGGTGCGCACGAAGATCTCTCCCCCCTAGCTCACGCTCCCACCACAATCTCCAAGCTCAACACGTCAAACTCACAAAACAAAGGACACAGGGTTTATACTGGTTCGGGCTACCGATGTGGTGTAATAGCCTACTCCAATGTGGTGTGGTGGATTGCCTCTTGGGCTGAGGATGAATGAGTACAAGGGAATAACAGCCTCCTGAGGGGAGGTTTTCTTGAGCTCGGTGAGCTTGTGTGGTCGAGGATGATCTCAATGATCCTAGACCCGTCCTCTCCAGATCAGCTCTCTCTAGATCAGTTGCCTCCTACTGTGGTGGCTAGTCCTCTTTATAGAGGCCATGGTCCTCTTCCCAAATGTAGGCGGGAAGGGATCCAACAATGGCCAAATTTGAAGGGAGACAACCAGTACAAGTTATCCTGACTAAAGGTGGTCTTCACATGCTAAAGGTTCTAGTGGTGACGCCGTCCTGGGCTCCACGGTGACCTCCATCCTGCCGTCCTGCTGGTCTTGGTCTTGCTGCACCGATATGGAAACCTTTGCCTGATGCCTCAGGACTCCTCACCTGCGCTTGCCTCTTTAGCACCAAAGAGGAAACAGGTACACCGTGCGCACTAGCGCCCGCCTGGCCTTGGTCGTCATGGCTTGCGTCAGATGGACCTTGCGAGGTGCCCCTCGCCTCGATCTGTCCGCCCCTAGCGAGCCAGCCTGGTGAGGCCGCCCCCGAGGAGGTCTTGCATCGCCCGCCTCGCAAGGCTTGGCCCCTCGCTTGGGTCTTGAGTGTTTGATGATGAGGATGGGCCGTACAGGGTTGGTGGGGGAGCCACGCCGTGGGCCGCGGGCAGGCAAGTCTGGGGACCCCCGTTCCCAGGACGCCGACAGACCTGCATGCTTAAACATCCCACAAATTTGTTCTACATATATCAAAGTGCATATCAGGATGTTTGGTTCCATCTACTGCATAAGGATTAGCTAGCAGTTGTTCTATCATACCCGAAGGAATTTCATATTCAATATTTTCAGTAGGTGCAGTAGGTTGAGGGGTAGCTAATTGTGGTTCCGGACGAGGTGAAGATACCCCATACAAACCCCTGAAAGGATTGTTTTCCATAGTAACAAGTGACAATAAATTCCAGCAGACTATATAAATGTTTCCTTACCAAAGGCGCTTCACTCCCAGGCAACGGTGCCAGAAAATAGCCTTGATGACCCACAACTACAGGGGATCAATTGTAGCTCTTTTCGATAAGTAAGAGTGTCGAACCCAACGAGGAGTAGAAGGAAATGACAAGTGGTTTTCAGCAAGGTAATGTCTGCAAGTGCTGAAATTTTAAGTAGCAGAGTAGTTTGATAGCAAGGTAATTTGTAACGAGCAAGTAACGATAGTAGTAACAAAAGTGCAGCAAGGTAGCCCAATCCTTTTGAGGCAAAGGATAGACCAAAACGGTCTCTTATGATAAGCAAAGCATTCTTGAGGGTCCACGGGAATTTCATCTAGTCACTTTCATCATGTTGGTTTAATTCATGTTCAGTACTTTGATAATTTGATATGTGGGTGGACCGGTGCTTAGGTGCTGTTCTTACTTGAACAAACCTCCTACTTATGATTAACCCTCCCGCAAGCATCCACAACTATGAGAAAAGTATTAATAATAAATTCTAACCATAGCATTAAACTTTTGTATCCAATCGGTCCCTTACAGAATAGCGCATAAACTGGGGTTTAAGCTTCTGTCACTCTCGCAGCCCATCATCTAATTGCTACTCCACAATGCGTTCCCTTAGGCCCAAATATGATGAAGTGTCATGTAGTCGACGTTCACATGAAACCACTAAGGGAATCACAACATACATACAATCAAAATATCAAACACATATCAAATTCACATGATTACTTGCAACATGATTTCTCCCGTGACCTCAAGAACAAAGGTAACTACTCACAAATGATAAAAATGCTCAAGATCAGAGGGGTATTAAATGACATATTGGATTTGAACATATAATCTTCGACCAAATAAACCATATAGTAATCAACTACAAGATGTAATCAACACTACTAGCCACCCACAAGCACCAATCTATAGTTCCGGTAACAAGATTGAACACATGAGATGAACTAGGGTTTGAGAGGAGTTAGTGCTGTTGAAGATGTTGATGGAGATTGCCCTCCCCAAGATGGGAGAGTTGTTGGTGATGATGACAATGATGATTTCCCCCTCCGGGAGGGAACTTCCCCCGGCGGAGTCTCTCCACCGGAGGGCAAAAGTGGTCCTGCCCAAGTTCCACCTCGAGGCTGCGGTGCTTCGTCCCGAAAGTCTTCTCCTTATTTTTCTAGGTCAAAACGACCTATATACCAGAAGATGGGCACCAGAGGTGGGCTTGGGTGAGCACAACCCACCAGGGCGCGACTAGGCTCCCTAGCGTGCCCAGGTGGGTTGTGCCCACCTGGTGGGCCCCTATGGTAGTTATTTGCTCCAATAATTATTAAATATTCCATAAAAAAATCTTCGTGAAGTTTCAGCTTGTTCGGAGTTGTGCAGAATAGGTTGCCTGACGTAGCTTTTCCAGGTCCAGATTTCCAGCTGCCGGAATTCTCCCTCTTTGTGTGTACCTTACAAATTATGAGAGAAAGGCATTAGAATTACTCCAAAAAGCATTATTATGGATAAAAACATCATAAATAACAGTAAGAAAACATGATGCAAATGGACGTATCACACGCGCACGCACATTGTCTACCTAGGTCACTTTCTCGAGACTGTCTCACTCTTTCTTCCGCATGGCGGCCCACACTCGCTCAATCTCTCTCTCTCTCTCTCTCTCTATCCAAGTCTCGATTAACCTTGCTTTCACTCACACAAAAATCATATATCTCCCTGTTCGGGCCTCGATTGACACACTCTATAATCTCTCATGCAGATTCTCTATCTAGTTCTTAGTCCATCCAAGAAGCCCCACTCTTTTGACCTCATGGCGGCCCACGCTCGCTCAATCTCTGTCTCTCTCTGTATGTCTCGATTGACCTTGCTCTTTCTCACGCACAAATGATATATCTTCATGTTTGGGCCCAATTCGACATATTCATCTTGTATACTCTCTCACGCACATTGTCTATCTATGTCACTCTCTCCAACCCGTCTCACTCTTTCGATCGCATGACGACCCACACTCACTTAATCTCTCTCTCTCTCTCTTTATGTATCAATCGACCTTGCTTACTCCCACGCACAAAATATATCTACTTGTCTGTGACTGAACCATCTCACAAGCTCTCTCTTACAACCCTCACCCTTCCCAAAAGTTCAATCGAACAATATCTCTCCAGAGCAGATATATCTTTTCAACGAATGCCGGGACACACTCACTTTGTCTCTCTATCTATCTATGTCTTGATTGACCTCGCTTTCTCACACCGTATATTCCACACATTGAAGATACTTCTCCATCCCTCGCAGAGCCGGAGCTATTTACATCGCGAGGGGGACTCCAACGTTGGATTAATTTGTGAAGGCATTTATTCCGGTGGGTTTAGATTATATTCTCGTAGCATTCAGCGCACAACTACTCCAAACATTGTTGCGACCCCCACACCTCCCCTAATTGATTTCCCTCTGGCTCGGTCACCGCTCTCTCGCACGCCCTTTCTCATCTTCCACGTCACACCATGGTATTTTTTGCAAAAAACCATATTTTTTCTTTAATTATTACAAATAAGCTACAAACTACACACCAATAGTCCACCTGTAATGGAACAAATTTTGACCCAGAAATTTAAGTGCTACAAATTACACACCGAGGGGCCCACCTGTCATGGAACAAATTTGGACCCATACATAAATTAAAAATGAAAAAGGACGAGGATGGAACATGCGACCTGGGCCTTCAAGCCACACGTCAATAGGCAACATAGTAGCAACGTTTGTTGTACTCCCCTTTGTTGATATAATGTTTTTCTATTACCACAGCCTATTTAATGGATACCATGTTTTAACATTAATTTTAGTACATTAGTGGGACCGGTTCGTGAGCATGTACTATTCGCCTTCACTTACTGGTGGGTTCCATGTATGCTCTGACTCTCTCTCCTCCCCTTCTATGTTTAGACGAGCGGGCAAACACGAAGAACACATGGGCTGTGTTGCCGTTGACCATATCTGGACACGTTCACAAGTTACGACACCAGTTTCACGTACTAGTAGTATTATACATGTAACAGGTTTAGGAACAAAAGTGACCGTGACTGACAAGTTAGGCTAGTAGTAGTACTATTTATCTACTACTCCATAATAACTAAATGCGTGGATAAATAGATGTATCGCCTTGTGCTCTAACAAGGGGATTGGTCGTGCCCTACAAGTATTTGGAATTGACTTCCCTAAAAATATATTTGGAATTGACATGGTATTCAATATGAAATGCTTGCGACGAGAAGGAATACATGTCGCTTGATGACGTTTTATATTGAATTGGATATGGCTCTAGTAGAACATTCCGTCGATCAAACTATACATTTCATTCAGTCCGACTCCGACTTTACATTCATGCCATGATAGAACTAAAATAAACGGAAATGAGAAATCCCAAATGTTCGGATTTTAAGCATGGCAATCGAATATTTTTCATGGCAAATTTAGATTACGCGGCGGTGGCGGAGGCATCTTGCAGTGGGAAGCGGCTCCTCTGCCATGCTCGGTGTGTCGTCGAGCGATTGACCGACGGCAACGGCGGCGTCTTACACCGTTGTTGGTCTACTCCTAGACGTTAGCCCTAGCTTCAAGGTAGGCCAGAATGTTCTGGAGTTTGGTCTCCAGGAGCCAGTCAACTGATGGGAGGAGGTGACTGCATTAGTTCAAGGAAGCGGTCGACGGCGGTGATCCATGCCGTTGGGGGGGGGGGCACTGGCACCGGCGCAGGGACATGCGCTGGCAAAGGCGCGACGGAGACATTCTTGTGCACGGGCACGGGCATGGGCGTGCGCGTCAGTGCACACGCAGGCGCATGTGCTAGCAGGTGCACGGGCACGTGAAAGTCGACGGGGACCTCGTGGAACCCCATGGCATAAAGTTCGACGACAATGTGCGGCTCCTAGGCCATCAATACCACAAGGATGGGCGCTGACTCAGTCGGGGCGATGGGAGCTGGAAAGGGAGTGGGGACAGGCGCAACGTCTTCTCGCAAGGTCAATTCAAGCTCGTCCCAAAGCGCCTTATGTTCTTGAGACTATGGCTGGGTGTCTTCCCGAGGAAACTAGAATACTAAGGGCAACCCATCATGATGTGGCATGGCGTACGATGAGGTCAGGCTGGTTGGAGGTAGACGACAGGAGAATCAGAGAGGAAGTGAGAATATTGTAGCGATACCGGGGAGTGCGGGGGTGATTTTAAACTGCGGCACCAGCACCATTAAAAGTGGGGGCAGTTGGGATGAAGGTGGGTGGCGGAGCCTGGTCAAAGGGCTCGCCTCCCCGTGAGCCTGCGTAGCAGCCTGCTCGCATGCCTCTAGGTCAGCCTGCGCAACGGCCTGGTCACACGCCTCCCGGTCAGCTGGCGTAGTAGTCTGCTCGCATGCCTCTCGTCAACTCACATGCTTGTTCGGACGACACATGCCGATGAGAAGCGAGACTCGTGGCAGCACGTAGGTCTAACACCCATGGTTTGAATAGTGAAACCGTTCGCGTTAACATGACAGGTCTTTGCTCCAGAATACCTTGTCTCTTCATTTGTGCAACTTTTCATAAGAAGCTTATCTCAAATTGAACAAAAAAATCATGACAACCTATTTGTGCCATATCACGAGACCATGCTCAGTTTCATGAATTTGAGGTCACTTTTGTATTGTTTTAAATTTAAAATCAAGGATCCGAAACAATATCATAACCTACATCATGAAATAAATTTGCAATTGATACATCTTTACTATTGTAGATGTTAATATTTCTTAAGAAAGAATTTGGTCAAACATTTTGCTTAGTTAGACTTCAGACAAGTCATATATGCAGAGTAAAAGGATAATGCCTCCGTACCACTACATTTCCTGATATAGTAACTCTAGTACTAGGCACGAACAAATGGAGCTCAATTATGTGCTCATCCTGGTGTAGTACTATTAGTACTAGGCAATGGAGTTGATGGGTGACCTTGGGTCACGGGGATCGAGGGAATTAAACCATGCTTGGCACCATAGGTAATGTGGTCGTAGTTACTAAATCATTCCTCCATTGTTCATCGGTAGTCATTATGGACAGGGGACATGAGGGGAATTTCCTAGGTATGGAATTCTGGCCCCCAGATATTTCGACTCGAAACACGGAGGCTCGAGCGGTTGGGATTGGCTAATGTGCGTACCATGCACGCCACCAGCAGGACACGAGCCCGGGTCTGGCTAGTATGCCGTCAAGTGCTACCATTTGATAATATGAAAGCAATCTTTTAAATTGCCGAATGAATCTATATGTATTACAATGCACATATTTTCATTGAAAATAACTGGTCATTCCAAAAGGCACGATAATTGATTTATGACAAGTTCTTGAATTAGAGTGATTTTGTGATATAGTGATCTCAATGTGGATTTCACATTTCATGGTATCCCCAGTGAGTTTTTCATTGAAAATTCAAATTTAAAAGATGAACGTTATGGTGTTTAGAAAACTTTGTATGTATTCAAGCATATGACCACACACACACACACACGAATACAACAACAATCCAGTAAATATAGTGCATCTATTTTTTTAGACCATGCATGTGTGAAACGAATTCAAAAATACTCCCTCTGTTCCTAAATATTTGTCTTTTAAAGATTTCAATAAGTGACTACATAGGGAGAAAAATGTGTGAATCTACACTCTAAAATATGTCTATATACATCTGTATGTGGCAGTCCATTTGAAATCTCTAAAAATACAAATATTTAGGAATAGAGGGAGTAAAATGTAAGCCATGAATGGTCCTCAATTCAATATTTAAAATACATAGTAAACTGGAACATGAATATTAAGTCTAGTATTACGTACATACAAATGTTGTGTTTAGGTCTCTCCATCGACCCCCCTCCCCCCACACACACATACTTCATGTATTGATTGATGTTCATTTCTTTGTTAATAGAGCTACTGGTATCCGACACACGCATGCTCATTATTTCTCTTCACATTTCAATCGCCAGTTATGTCATTCCCGCCCTCACACTCTCAACAAATGTATTTCTCACACACAACCTTCTTGTGCATGCCCTCCATGACAAACCCTCCCTCTCTCTCTAAAGACACATATGTTGCCTTTGTAAAACACCTTCACCGTGCATGCACAAGCAAAGTCTATCTAGGCCACTCTCTCGGTAACTATCTCCTTCTATCCCTCACTACAACTTCACCACACGATATCTCGGTGTATCATCTTTAACATTCGAGTGTACGCTAGGCCACATTCACTCGATCTCTCCCTCTATAAATGACTCGATTGACCTTGCTTTTTCGCGTCGTCTCTCTCACACATATACACTCGCACTACACCTCTTGCATAGGTGGGGCTATGTAGATTGTCGGGGGGTAAACCCTCGACCTTAGATAAAATTGTGAAGCTCTGTTTAGGATTGTTTAGATAATATTTTTTGAACATTATATTTGTCCCCGCCCTCCCAAACACCAATGGGTTGTGCACCCCCCATCCCCAGGAGAATAACATGTGCCCCGACACCTTAGATGCTATATGCTAATGCGAGTTCCTTGGAGCTTGTAGACCTGAGATATAGCGGCTCACAGGATGACTTAATATTTTTACAAGAAACCTTAATGAGTTTGAGAATTGCACACAATTTGTAGAAAAACTACTCAGATGCCCTTGGATCGCATATCCAACGACCTCAAAGCTTGTATCACTGCAGCATCTAAGATGAGGGAGGACCTCATATTCTCTTGTATGTAAGAATATCATGTGCTACCACACCTTAGATGCTTTGGTGATACAAGATTTTCGGAGCCGTTGGATCTGAGATCCAACAACTCCTTGGTGGTTCGAATGTTTTTTACAGAAAAGACCCCAAAGAGTTCGAGCACTGCTCACAAGCATAAAGACTGCTCATATGCCATTGGATCTCAGATCAAATGACCTCGAAGCTCGTATCACCGTAGCATCCAAGTTGTGAGAGCACCTAATGTTTTCTCGCACGGGAGAATATGAGGTGCTCCCACACCGTAGAGTCTATGGTGATACGAATTCCCAGGAGATCTAATGGCTCACAGTAGGAGGTTTGAATGTTTTTTCAAAATAGGCCTCAAATAGTTTGGGAATTGAGCAGAAAGTACAACTACTACACATGTGCCATCTGATCACAGATCATACGACCTAGATGCTCGTATCACCGCAGTGGCTAATTAAGCTGCGGGGAGCACCTAATATGAGATACTGGGAGCTGTTGGATCCAAGATCCAGTGGCACACACGAGGACTAATGTCAAGACCCCGATTCTAAGTCACACCGATCTAGCATGTAACACATCATATCACTTTGTGGCCTCACGCACGGTATTCCCACGGGTGCCACCTTACCTGGCCCGGGACCGTTTCCGCCTCTTGGCTCACATATATGATAGTGTCGCTAGCATCCATATGACAGAGAACCTGGGCCGACACGACTAGTCGTGAACCCAAAGTGGCACTAACTTATGGGGACAGGCATACATGACCCATCCTCGAACGTGTCGGTCATCAACGTGTGAATCCGGGCTGTAGCAACTGGGCTAATAGGACTCCGGGAACTTGGGCTGTAGCAGGCTAGCAGGACTCCGGAAGTTACCGCGTGGCATTTCCCTGAAGGGACAGACACAAGAACGAAGTGGGACACATGCCGGCCAGTCTTAGTATTCCGAAGCATTAGTAGCTGGGCTAGAAGGACTCCGGTGAACAAGCTAAACGTCAAAGTCCACGCGGAACTACTAGCGAGACTGAAGTCTCTCTGCAAAACATAAATTAAGCAAACGCGAGTACAAATGTACCCAGCAAGACTTACATCAGAACTATCTACATATGCATCAGTATCAACAAAAGGATGGTGGGATTTAACTGCAGCAAGCCAGCTTTGACTCAGTGGCTAACCTGAACTACGACTGCAAGCAACTCTTTTGAGGTGGCGCACACGAGTCCACATATTCACCAATCAATACACCACTATGAATCCGCTCCCATCTCCCTACAAGAACACCATCCATAGCACTCACGCTTATCTTGCACATTTTAGAGTATCCACTTTCACTTGTCTATGAACTGTATAGGCAACCCAGAAGTCCTTTACCACGGACACGGCTATTCGAATAGATGATGTTAACCCTGCAGGGGTGTACTTCTTCACACACGCTCTCGCCACTTACCACCATGTAAACGTCGTGTATCTCAGCAACCTTCAAGCGGAAGCCTGGCGAGGGAGTCGGCCACGACCTGACTAACCACGCAAGTCTCTAGTCTAGGTTTATCGCCTATTCGGGTTCCATCCGCAAGGAGATCTGGCTGGGGTGTCGCTCGTGGCCACAAACGATGTGTGCAGGGTTCCCAAGCCTACCTCGACGGATGGATCTATGCTTGGTACACTATGCCACGGTGCCTAGTCTGTCCCAAGCCCACCTGTACCGGGTGCCACTTGGTAGATTACTAACACTACCTACAAACACCAGAAACTAGTTGCAACTCCTGGATAGAGATTGAGGTGATTAATAAGCCGAGAGGGGTCATGTTATCGGAACCCAATGTGTGGTAGTAACTGTTCATGGATCACAAACACAGAACTTAGTTCCCGAGGCGGTTTCAATGAGACAACCCACCATGTACTCCTACATGGCCTCTCACCGCTACCTTTACCAAATCGTGTTCACACACTTAGCTCTCAGCAGTAGGACATGTTCACAACTTCCCAATTCATCCCCGATGAATCAGACCTGACACAACTCTAAGAAATGGCAGGCATGACAACATGCATGAATGAGTAGGCACATCAGGGCTCAAACAACTCCTACTCATGCTAGTGGGTTTCATCTATTTACTGTGGCAATGACAGGTCATGCAGAGGAAAGGGGTTCAACTACCGCATCATGTAACAGTTGAAACATTTTTGTCCTAATGCAATAAAAGAGAGCAGGACCAAGAGAGTGGGATTGTATCGGAATGAACAAGGGGGTTTTGCTTGCCTGGCACTTCTAAAGATAGTATAGATCTACATCGGTGTCTTTGATCACATCGTCGGAACAACGTCTACTGAGAGGGGACAAATACCGGCAAACAAGGAAGAACACAATCAATGCAATGCAACAATTATGATGCATGATTATGACATGGCAATATGATGTGATTTGGCCTAATGCAACTAGCAACACAATTCAGTGTAGTTGGTTTGAACCCAAGGTTCAAATTCAAACTCCACATATGGTTATTTAAATGACATTCATTTGATTTGTCCTAAACAGTAGCCAAAAGTTGTTCTAACATGCATGAAACCAGTACCAATTGATATATTGGATTTTTTCTGATAATTTTTCATATATAAATTATTTCATTTGGAGTTACGGTTTATTTTCTATGATTTTTAGAAGTTTAGGACATTTTATGAAAATAAATAAATCATTTAGATTTATTTGAATTCCAGAAAAGGCTTTATGATGTCATAGTGACATCATCACTACGTGAGCAGGTCAAAGGCGCCAGCCCAGGTCAAACCTGATGGCTGGGACCCACATGTCAGTGACTGTGGCTAATCCTAATATAAATTAAACCTAACTTAGTTTAATTAGTCAAGCGGGACCCGCATGTCAGTGAGTCAGTGGCTTAACTAAAATTTGTTATTAACTTAACCAAAAGTTAGCAGGGGCCGGGCCCACAAGCCAGTGACCCACCGGGGTCAAACGGTGGTCAAACCCGGGTCAAATGGGTCAACACCTGCCGGCGACTCGACGCCGGCGAGGCCAGACGCGGCGGTGGGCTACGGGATTGCGTCTCCGGCGACCAAATGGGCGGCGGAGACCATCTGCGAGGAGCTGGAGCTAGCGCGCACCCACTGGTGCCCTCCGTTTCACCGGAGACGGCCTAGTTTGACGGCGGTGACCGCTTGGGCGGCGACCGGAGTTCGGCGGGGAGGGGAGAAGGAGCTACGGTGCACGGTAGGGGTCAGGGGTGGCCGCATTCGTCTCCTGGGGACGCACTAACCACGGTGGCGTGCTCGGTTTCGAGCTCCAGTGGGTGTGGCAACAACGGTGAGGAGCTCAGGCGGCGGCGCGATTTGGTTGGCAAGGGGGCGACGACTACAGGGCGTAACGAGCTCCGCGGAGAGGGGGTTTCGACGCGGAAGCTCACACTGGTTGCAGAGGGCGACGACACGGGCTCGGAGAAGGCCGGATGGCGATGTACAAGCGGCGGCGATCTCGGACGACTGATGAGGAAAACGGTGGCGTTGGAGATGGAGCAGAGCTTGTGGCGCTGCGTGACTTGGTGGGGAGGACGACGACGTCGTGGCGGAGCTCGGGGACAGCTCGGTCACGTGAGGTGGTGGCTGTGGCCGTGGCAACGGCGAGCGGCGGCGATGGCGTGTTCGGTGGTGCTGCGTGCGAGAGAGACATAGGAGGGGAAAGTGAGCCACGAGAGTAGGAGAAGGACCAGGGGGCTCGGGCGTCTCCAGGCGCTCCGTCGAGGACGGGGAAGGAAGCAGGAGGTGGAAGCAGGAGGTGGCGTCCGGTGCGCGCGCGGGCGACACGCCTCTGCCTTCTGGCAGAGGTGGGAGACGACTGGCAGTTGCTAGTGGGCTGGGACGGCTGGAGGAGCTGGGCCAGGTGGGCTGCCAGGTAAGTCAGGTGGGTCTCTCTCTCTTCTTTTATTTGTTTCTGTTGTCTATTATTTTGTAACTTTAGGGCTATTAAAAATACCAGAACAATCTCAAAATTCATGAAACTGCTCAAGGCTACTGTTTGGAATATTTCCGACAGTAAACATTTCCGTTCATGAATATTTGGACATTAAAAATATTATATAGCATTTAAATGCCCAAATGCAAATACAATAAGATTTAGTTCCAAAATCCAGAATGGCCTAGAAATATCTGCATCATTTTTGGCAGAGGTTTTCACCTTTATCAAAAATCATGAACTTTTCTAAAGGGCATTTGGATTCATTTAAAATATATTTATTGAACCTAGTTGAATTCATTTGGTGCTAGGGTTTCAACAAATCCCCATTTTAACTTTCAAAGAAATTTAGACATGATGCATGGATGCTTGTGCAACTATTTGCAAACAAATTCTAGGGCTGTGAGAACTGAATGATTTTTTGCAAAAAAACCTTGGAGAGTTTGGAAATTGCGCATAATTACAAAGACTCCCAAGTCATTGGATCTGTAAAATCTATGCTGCGGGGTGCATGTGATATTCTGTGCCGCTGTCATTTTTGTTCCAAAACTTGCAAAATACATGTACCTGGTGCCGTAACTTGTCTAACCGCGCAAAGTGTTTGTGCAAAAAAAAACATCCTACACTGAAATATCGGAACAACACATGGGGGGTCCCACTTGTCATTGATAAAATTTGGACCTAAAACTAACAAATCTGAAGGACGAGATTCGAACTGTCAACCTGGACTACAAAGCATACGTCGATAGCCTGAAACAACAACGGTTGTTGGCTTTGTCGCATAACTTGATTTTATACAGTATTACGTTGAGTAGATTAGAGAGAGTGGCTCGTCAACACATGCATGACCGTTGACTCTCTTACTGGTGGGTCCCATGTCTGCGATGTCTCTCTCCTCTCCATCTAGTACAACTTTTAGACGCACGGGCACACATGAAAAGCGGCGCGGGCTTGCCGTGGTGTTATTATAACTAAAAATGCTTGGAAAATAGATGAATCGCCTAGAATAAGAGACATTTTTGCTGGTCGATACGGAGAAAACCACACCTATCCTCTGTGCCACGTTAGCATGATGAAGTTGTGTGGCTAGTGGGGTGTTTTTGACCGACTAGCTGGGTCCCGAGGTTGAACCATAGGTAGTTACGTCTGATACAGCATATTTTTACACGCACATTTTTCCTCCGTGCTGAGACATGGCACACCCTACCGCATGGTTTCTGGGTCATTCCGGGTGATGCACGCATATTTTATTCCTTGCCGAGACATGGGACGCCCAACCACGCGTCTTTTGGGTCCTTCTCGATCGTAGCGCCGAAGCAAGTAAATGAGTCGTCAAATCACAAAAGCCCACCTTTCCCGCTGAGTACATCGATGAAGCACAGTCTCTAGCTAGTTGGGCTAGTGTGACCGAATAGCTAGGCTGCCGCCACATTTGTTTTTTACCCTTTTTCTCTCCTTGCTGGCAGGTAAATTTAAATATCCACCATGGCGTTGCTCTAGTCTTCGGGTGCGGTAGGCGTGGTAGGATTTTTATTTTTTATTGATGGGAGCAGGCGCAGAAGCAATTAGTCATGATGACTCCGCCTGTAAAACCCATTGCTCCTTGATGTGAAAATTCGTCGAATGATGTTTTCCCATGATGAAAACCAAAAGATCCACCCTGCTCCTCGGTTGGCTCCCTCCTCCTTCCTGTATATTGCATTGCCTTTCCGCTGTTTCACACCCGTTCCTTCATCTCCCCATTGCTTCTTCCTGGTTCCATGGTGGTGCTCAGGGCCATGCCAAGGATGCAGAGCTCAGGGCCAAGGACATGGAGCTCCGTGAGCTCAAGGAGGAGAGGAGTGCTATGCTCCTCCTTTATGTGCGAGAGTTCATGGAGCTTCAAAAGCGATAGACGTCCACCAAAAATATGCTTGAGGCATCGGCGGCGTTGCCGCAGAAAGCGGGAGATACGATAGGCGGTCAAGCGAGCTAGCTGGAGCGTGAGCGGGCCGATCGTGACGAGGTCCACGATCGCCTCAACCACTTGGTGGACCATGTTGGCACACATGTGTTGTGGCTGTGTGATGCCTACCGTCGTGCCAGCGCGACGATACCGGCCGTCAGGCTAAACCCATTCGATCACCCCATCGACTTCAACGAGCTGCGGCTTCCTGACCTGGTCTCCTTCTTCACCTATATCTCCAAGGAGCTAAGCCATCTCCATAGGATGGTGGGGGCGGAGATGGATAAGGAGGGGTTGTGGGCGGTCGTCGCCATTGCCGAGCGAATCCTCTCAGGGCTTCATCACCGGAATCCATTCATGCCATTGGACGCCGTCCTTGATGAGCTAGCTCTCGTCGACCGGGAGCGGGCTCTACGAGCGGTGGCACCCTGCATCACCAATGTCGTGTGCCTCAAGAAGCAGAGGGACTTCAGTGGTTTTTAGGAGTCCTCTGCATGGGCATGTCTCGGCGTAACATGACCGTTGGATAAAACTCAGACAGTGCAGATTAGTCACTGTAGCACAAAGCGTGCGGGTGTGTTTGGTTGCATTCTCATCTCAATATACTTGTTCCCTCTTCGTGCATGCTCATCTCAACACCCCTCTTCATGCATGCTCTGCATGCTCCTAGTTTACTTGTGTTAATCTACTACATAGTGTGGACTCATGCACCCTTCATGCATGCTGCGAAACACCCAAAAATGGGTCGAGAAGGGAACTTTTGCTCCCATGCACCCTTCATACACCCTACCTTACACTGATTCATGCTTCACATGGTTCATGTTCTGTGGAGTACAGTAGCACTATACTCTCCGTGCGCTGTAGACCTGGTTGTGTTAACATTGATCTCACTGTTCATTCTCGACCAGACCACTGGTGCGCGTCAGTGCTATACAAACGGTTTTTAAACCCTTTCTGAGACAACTTTTGGAATCGTCGACTAGTGAGTGACGACGATAGGGGAGTCCTTCCCACACGACCCAGAAACCGTCGGGGGTAGGGAGCCTACAGTACTCCTACTCGTTTGTGCTGGCATTGCCATCACAGTCGGTATTCTATGGTGTTACGTTTACGATACGCGGCCCATCACAAACGGTTCACTATTATAGAATGTGTATGATAAGCATACAATCACACACATTCGCTTTTCCCAAACCGTATGCGATAACTAATTAAGAAGGTTAGCTAATCGTCGTACGAGTGTCGGACATGATTATGAAATGTCGGACCGTCGTAACATCGTCGTACACGATAACTATCACACACGCTATTCTGTAGTGCAACGTTTACGATGCATACTTCATCAGAAACAGTTCATGGTTGCGAATCGTGTATGATAAGGAAACTAACACAAATGTTTACTTTGCCCGCACTGTTTGTGATAGTATCTGATATCGCACATGCTTTGCAAACGGCAACTGTGTGCATGCTTGCACACGTTTCCTCCCTGTGAACCGTCTCGGATTATGGTGTATATTGCAAATGTTTGTGGTTTACCAACCGTGTGTGCCGTAACGACATGGAGAGCGCAATTTCATCATAATTTAATTGCTGCTATTTCAAATTGTACCGGATTTGAATTTGAATTTGAATGTATGCTACAACTTTATTCATATCCATCAGGTTCAAACAACCAATGCATTATTCGATTCATAGGTAGATATTTTCAAGAATTACATAAGAACCAAATAAAGAATGATCAACCATAGTTGTATACGTGTACTATTAAAGACGGTAAACAAAGAGACGAAATACATTCTGGTTGCTGAACAAGCTGAAGCGGAATGCCCATATTGTGCCCTCCTCCATGCAGAAGACACACACGACTCTAATCCAACCCCTTGTGATGGCCGACCGCCCATCCTTCACGGTCTTCATGAAAACATCTAGATAATCATTGTGTTCTGGTAGAAATACTTTAACCTTTGCATGCCCACCAATCATGTAGTTTGAGAGGTAATCTTGAGTAAACTGCTTTGGCAACCACTGCAAAGGAAAAAGATACAGACATTTTCATCAAACACAACTCATTATGGGCAGTAAAAAGAAGGCTGCGGAGTTCTTACTTATCACCCTGCAGTTCGCTGTTGTCTTGGATGAAGTGTAAAAAAATAGTTCAATTGCTATCTTTGGACTCATTTTACTAACAATCTTTATCAGCTTCGTCACTTGATGCTGGTTCATAGATATCTCATTGCCCCATAAGTAGAAAGGGTTGAAGCGCGAATCTTTACCAATGACATATGTACCTAAAAGCACCAAGTTAATAGTAGAAGCTAAACAGGAATTACACAATGATGTACTACAAAACTCTTTTATATTATCTTATAACATCCAATATACTCACATATTAGATGAATTAACATCTTATATTATGGGCTGGAAGGAGTTTAGTGCATTGTTACAAATTATCGGCGGATTAACTGTTGTTGTATCCATGGGTTATAGTTAGTTTGAGCTAGTTTGGGCTCAAATAGCCCTAAAGTATATCTAAACACGAGGGCTAGTTTGAGCTAGTTGCATCTATAACCCACCCAAAAAAACTATCCAACCCAAGAGGTGCTAATTGGAGCTAGTTCTCCTAGTGCATTTATTGTCAATCTAACCCTTCCATCCAAACAACTCTTTGGATGGAGTTAGTTCAGGGTAAGTCATGAGCTAGAAACTAACTCTAACCTCTAGCTAAGTTGAGTATCCAAATAGGGATGTGTTGCTGTTGTTGCTGCTGCTCTTCTACGTATATTTAGACATCATCAGAACATTAATGTAACACTCTTCCTTGTTGCTATGTAGCCTAGGATTGCATGTTTATATATTAAGTACAGTGCATGTTGCTATGTAGCCTCAGATATATTACATATGGCCCTAGTTAACCTAACGATAAATGTGTTGCAGATATATTCAGTTAAAAGTCTGATTCACCAATTAGTCCCTTATCAGCCCTCGGCCTATATGGTACCAGCTACCGATATCCTGAACAGTGAGCATATATAAGCCATGGGATGAAACTAACCTCGATGGAAAACAACAGCGTTCCCAAAATTGTCCTGTGTAAGTACATCGAGAAGCATCACTATTGCAGGATGCTGCTAACGTGACACTACAATCAGAGACCCTTCGATGAAACCGTGTGCGATGCAATAATCTCAAATGGTGGTGTATAAAAACCGTAAAAAGGTGCAAAATGTTTGCAATGACGGATGCATCAAACACGGTTCAGATTTTAGTTGGGTGTGTGATTCAGGGCATACGATTCAGTTCAATTAACCGTTTTCGATGAGGAGGAATAAAAGAAATGATCAGCCAGATGAAGGTGTGTGCGATGTACAGCATATGGTTCACTCGGATGAACTGTTTGTGATTAGGCAACACAAAAGAAACGGTCAGCCAGATCAAGGTGTGTGCGATGTACATCATACAGTTCACTCAGATGAACTGTTTGTGATTAGGCAACACAAAAGAAACGGTCAGCCAGATCAAGGTGTGTGCGATGTATGACATGCGGTTCACCCGGATGAAGTGTTTGCGTTGAGACAGGAGAATAGAAACGGTTCAATATAACAAATACCATAAATATTGCAAGGTTCAAATTCAAAGATTACATCGCCCAAATTCAAACATTGCAAGCTGCGTCATTTCTGAAAAGCGATCAGCCGCTGACAAGTCATGTATGGGTTTGACACAATAACTTCCAATTGCTTTGCCATATGCTCTTCCAATATAGACCAGTGGGAGCGAGGCGGGCGACGGTCCAAGGTTGTGTCGCTTCCTGATGAGAACGATTGGTTAATCACTAGTATGAATGAAATCTATGCTGAATCCCGGTGAGAACTATTAATTCTAGGCTGCATATTTTGACAAATCGCAGTGTCTCTTAGCTTAGCACCGAAGTCTGGCTTTAATTTGCATACCGTAATCAGAACTGTTTGCGTTGAAGAGATACACAAATCCTGCGTTGAACAGCTTGCACGCTTCCCGGTGAGCCTGCGCACCGGACTGCGCTCGCACACCTCCCGCTCACTCAAGCAGCTGTCCACACGGCACCTCCTATAGCCATTAAAACCAAGACACGTGGCGTCACGTGAATGATTAACCAAATGCACACGGTTTGAATTATACAAACGTTTGAGATATTAAAGTGGCAACTATTTTTTTCAAAATGCCTTTGTTGGCTGTCATTATTCGAGTGCGCCTTCTCTCAAAATGGACACAAAGAATACCACATCATGTCGGGTGACCTTCCATGATAGCATGCCAAGTTTTATGAATTTCAGACGAGTTTTAGATTTACTAGAATTTAAAAACAAAGTATCTCAATGTTTTGCTGGCAATCAACGGTGCCTTGGTGTTTGAAATTCATTCCTATTTCTTGCATGGGACCCAAGCACGCACCCAAGGACACAGATTTGATTTTTCAATCAATTTATATGCACTAGAGCATGCGTATGTAGTTCAAATTTGAATTATGCACATAAATGCATTAAAAACTCAGATAATGCATAAAAATGTCCAAACGAACCCCGAAAAATCACAAAAATTCACACAACACTCCCGTTCTTCTATGTTGACACGAGAAAAAAATTGAAAGCAATAAGAGGCAATGGATATTGTTCCGCCCCAAAGGTGGGGCGTTCCCTACCGAAAACCATCATGCTTGTTGTGAGAAGCATATACCCAAACCTGCCCCAAATGGGACAAAAATTTTACCACCGCATGCTGATGCCGCTCCATGATAGCATGCCAAGTTTCATGAATTTCAGATGAGTTTTGGATTTACTAGAATTTAAAAACCAGGCATCTCAATATTTTGCCGGCAATCAATGGTGCCCTGGTGTTTGAAATTCATTCCCATTTCTTGCATGGGACCGAAGCATGCACCCAAGGACACATATTTGATTTTTCAACCAATTTATATGCAATGGAGCATGCGCGTGTAGTTCAAATTTGAATTATGCACATAAATGCATTGAAAACTCAGATAATGCATAAAAATGTCGTAACGAAACCCCGAAAAATCACAAAAATTCACACAACACTCCTATTGTTCTATGTTGACACGAGAAAAAAATTGAAAGCAATAAGAGGCAATGGATATCATTCCGTCCCCAAAGGTGGGGCGTTCCCTACCGAAAACCATCATGCTTGTTGTGAGAAGCATATACCCAAACCTGCCCCAAATGGGAAAAAAATTTACCACGAGATGTTGATGCCGCTCCATGATAGCATGCCAAGTTTCATGCATTTCAGACGAGTTTTGGATTTACTAGAATTTAAAAACCAGGCATCTCAATGTTTTGCCGGCAATCAACGGTGCCCTGGTGTTTGAAATTCATTCCCATTTCTTGCATGGGTCCTAAGGATGCACCCATGGACACATATTTTATTATTCAACCAATTTATATGCACTGGAGCATGCGCATGTAGTTCAAATTTGAATTATGCACATAAATGCATTGAAAACTCAGATAATGCATAAAAATGTCCAAATAAACCCCGAAAAATCACAAAAATTCACACAACACTCCTGTTGTTCTATGTTGACACGAGTAAAAAAAATTAAAAGCAATAAGAGGCAATGGATATTGTTCCGTCCCCAAAGGTGGGGCATTCCCTACCGAAAACCATCATGCTTGTTGTGAGAAGCTCTAGTTTGTGAGAAGCATATACCCAAACTTGCCCCAAATGGGACAAAAAAATTACCACGACATGTTGATGCCGCTCCATGATAGCATGCCAAGTTTCATGAATTTCAAACGAGTTTTGGATTTACTAGAATTTAAAAACTAGGTATCTCAATGTTTGCGGCCGAGTGACGGTGGCAGGGTGTTTGACATTCATTCCCATTTCTTGCATGGGACCTAAGCATGCACCCAAGGAAAAAGATTTCATTTTTCAACCAATTTATATGCACTAGAGCATGTGCATGTAGTTCAAATTTGAATTATGCACATAAATGCATTGAAAACTCACTTAATGCATAAAATTGTCCAAATGAACCTTTAATAATTCCAATTTTTTGACGACACACCTATAGTTGCATGTTCATTGCAGATAAAAGTTCTAGCAATTGAAACACCATCAATGGACGCTGTGACCCCATTATGTAATTCAAATCAAGACGGAAAAACAAGTAGATCCCACACAGTTTATTATAACCAACCATGTGAGATGTAGCACAAAATATCTTCAGACCGTGTCTGAATAAGGGACCATGTTCGATGACACTTTGCGCACCAGTTTTTTGGCTGAAGCGATTCCTAATTTCTGGCTTCCGTGGAAATATCTACCTCCCCGCCCCTCCCCCTTACCAAAAGCCATATTTCCCTTGTTTCCGCCTTCCTTTCCAAGTTGAAACCTTCACTCCTTGCTTGCAGCACCGCCACCTCCTCACCGGTGACCCTCCTTCACGATGCTCGGCCTCGCCTATCCACGTAGGTAATCCACACCCGACCCCCGTCCTCCTCCTTCCACATCCCACATGCCCCGACCGTCGGCACGAGCGCGACACCTTCCACCCAAATCACCGACCCCTCCGCCAAATAAGCGCCGGCCTAAGCCATGGTGCACGCAGTATAGCCAGGACCTCAAGGAGCATTTGCAGCGGAGAAGCAAATCACGGCTACACGCGCGGATGAGGTCGCGATGGCTGCCATTCATGCCGATCCCCAGATCTTGGAGGAGCACCTTGCCGTCAAGGCCACCATTGACGCCTCACGCGCCGACGTCGCGACATGGTTGGCTGCTTTAAACGACAGTTTGTGGCATTTTCTCGAGGCCACCATCGGTGCCGAAGACTACGAGGTGTTTTCTCAGCGTGCACGTGCTTATGTCATCTCGAGAGCCAGGAGGTTAGTGCCCGGAGCGGCTCAGGCAACTCACTACTACAACGAGGGCACCCACGATGCGGAGGCCTCGCCCTCTTCCATGTCCAATGAGCCAATCGTCATCGATATCTCCGACAATGAGGAGTAGCTTGTCTTATTAGCTCACTATAAGGACCCATGTTCAGTTTGCTAGCTACTGCCTTTCCTTAACAAATTCTAGTGAATTGTGCTATCTACTTTTACCATGCAATCCTCTGCTATAGTGTATATGTTCTATATGTCGTGCTATGTGGTGTTCAATTAACTGTTTGGTTCAATTCTGCAAATGTGATGTTCAATTCTTTAGGGTGCAATATTTCCAAGTTGTTAAGCATGCTTGGTTTGGTTAACTGTCTGATCTTCTATTAGGAGTATGTTATATTGTTCAATTGGTGTTTAGTTAACTTCTTGGTTCATTTGTTGTGGCTTGGTTCACTTGTTGTATTGTTTAGTTAACTGCTTGGTTCAATTCTGCAATGCGACATTCAATTGTTGTGGCTGCATTCTGTTATTGTATACCATGTGAGGAATAAATCGAATTTAGCTGTACTAAATACATGAGAAACAAATACAATTGCTATATTTCCAGGTTGTTAAGCATGCTTGGTTTGGTTAACTTCCTAATCTTCTATTAGGAGTATGTTATATTATGCAATGTGGTGCTCAGTTAACGTTTGGTTCATTTGTTGTGGTGTTTAGTTAACTGCTTGGTTCAATTATGCAATGTGATGTTCAATTGTTGTGGCTGCATTCTCTTATTGTATAACATGTGAGGAATAAATCAAACGTGGTTGTACTAAATACATGAGAAACAAATACAATTGTTATATTTCCAAGTTGTTAAGCATGCTTGGTTTGGTTAACAGTTTGATCTTCTATTAGGAGTATGTTATATTGTGCAATGTGGTGCTTAGTTAACGTTTGGCTCATTTGTTGTGGTGTTTAGTTAACTGCTTGGTTCAATTCTGCAATGCCATGTTCAATTGTTGTGGCTGCATTCTGTTATTGTATACCATGTGAGGAATAAATTGAATTGGGTTGCACTTAATACATGAGAAACATATACAAATGCTATATTTCCTAGTTCTTAATCATGCTTGGTTTGGATAAATGGGTTTTCCATGTGGTTTGAATTAATCTAATGAATCTGCAATGTGCTTATTTATCATCAACATATTTTACTTATAGCATGCGAACCCTTACTTAACCTGATTACTAACTACCTTATGTGTGTTGCAGGGAAACAATGGGAAGCACTGAGGTTTACAAGATGGTACTAACTATTATACCTTTCCTTTTTTTATTCCTTTGCTCCGTTTCCAATATAGAGAAGATATTTATGCATATCCTTGTTTTCAGTGTTCACTGATGATTACCTCTCAAACCACCTCTGTGGTTAGGAGGCGAGGAAAGTTTTCATACAACACCCATGGTTCAATATTGAAGTGTTCCTGAAGAGGTCGAAGGATGGATGGTCAATAATCCACAGGCACTGGCCTAAAGTTGCAAAGATCTTCAACATGAATGAAGGCTCAATATTCGCCTTCCGCTTTAGCAGATTTCCAGATGAGATGCATCTCTCTATCTACCGTCTATGATGCTAATTTCAAAAGGTTCTAGATGTTGCATGTGAAACTTGCTGCTGGTGCAGTTGTGTAATGGGGTTGCTGAGTGCTGAAGCTATATCATGTTGTATTCTGATGTATTTAAATTATGTAATCCTTCTTCCTTAATATGAAAATGGAATATATTATGTGCTTAATATGAATGTCGATTAGATTAGTAAATGAATTATTAATAATAGGGAAATTAGCCAGCTAATTGGCCAATTAGCTTGCTAAATGGGTTTTCCTATTGTAAACGATTAATGAAAAACATTGTGGGCGATGACCTCAGGCAACGCACACAGTTCTAGGAATAAACCGTGTTGGATCAATGAACAGTCACACAAGACATTCTTTTTAAAACTGTTTGCGTTACGCCACCTTGCGCAAACGTTTTCCTTGTAGCGATTGTGTGAGATGTATATATGAATGGAAACATTTAGCGGGGACTTACTGTGTGGGATGTACTTGCGACAGGAAACAATTTTGCCGTATAATTGTATTTTTAGCACTACTATACATATTTCCGTATTTGAGCGCTCGCCGGTCGCACATGACCTCATTTTGCCGAGCGTGTGTGCTAGGAGGGCATATCCCCAACGGTTTCTGGGTCGTGTGGGAAGGACCCCCCTATTGCCCACACTCACTTGGCGACGGTTCCGAATGCCATCGCAGATAGGGGTTAAAAACCGTTTGTTTAGGACCGACGCGCACCAGTGCATGTTAAGCACAATAGACTAAACATCAACCAAAATTATCCATGGCAGACAAAATAATCTCCAAAAGATAGCTTCACTATGCAGGTTTAAGCACGCTAGTAAAGCAAAACAAGTGGAAAGGTGTGTTAACTGCAACAGGCCTAACATTTAACAACAAGCAAACATAGTCATTCAAACTGGTATTGTGCCGGTCTAAGTACACTGGTTATTGTTAAAAAATGGAAATGCGTGTTAACTACCAGATGCAACAACCAAATGTAGTCATTCATAGTGGTATTGTTGAAACTAGTACTGATGAAATTGAACTACACAGTTCATACTTGCACATATAGAACATCACATTGTGAATAACTGGAATAAACAAGGCATACTACGAACAACCAAAGATAGCATTTGAAACTGGACATATGCTAACTACAAACAACCGAACAATCAAAAAACTTTAAAAGAGGCATATGCTAGCTATAACAGGCTTAACAACAATCAAATATATGCATTCCTATTGGTATGTTTAAAACTGGATTGATGAAATGTACTACACCGTAAATAATTGCACATATAGAGCATCACATTGTGAACAACTGAAATAAACAAGGCATACTGCAAACAACCAGATATAGCAATTAAAACTGGACATATTCTCACTACACTACAAAAGGGACTCGACAAAACAAATCATGAGTTTCCTCACTTGTCACAGATGGGCTCGTTCCCGTGGGAAGAGCACGGACCCTGGATGCGCTCCATGTTATCGCAGATAGGCTCCTTCCCCTTGGAAGAGCACGGCTGTAGGGTGCCCTCCCTGATGTCCCTAGACGGGCACTTTCCCCTTGGAAGATCAGATGGGCTCTTTCCCCTTGGAAGAGACAGAGAGGGTGCCCTCCTCGTGGTTGTCATCGATGAGGTCTGACTTGGAAGTTGTGGATCCCAAGCCAGCATCGCAGAACGTGTCCTTCAGAAATGACAAAAAGGGGCTCGATGGTGATGTAGGACGGCAAATTGTTGATAGCGAGCCATAGGAGATCATCAACGGGGCCATGGATGAGATCAATGACGGTTGAACCCGAGGGGTTGGGGGAGGGCCACTTAACCTATGACATAGCCCGCCTCAGGCCGTCGCTGTCGATGACCTTGATGTCGTAGCCGGCGGCCGAGACATGCCCGCATACTCTAGCCCGCTGCTTGAGTGCCTGCCGCTAGTAATGGTCGTCAGCTTCCTCGGCAACGTCGGGTGAAGAGACCGCGATACACCTCTTTTGGGCCATTCACTCCTCAAGCAGCACAGGAAGTGTAGCCGGGCTTAGGTTGGGACGCTCTAGAGTGGGGGATGGGGATCTGTGGGAAAGGGGGCGTTTGGCAGGCGTCATCTAAGAAACTCAGGGCGACCTGGGTATGGAGATCGGTTGGTAAGTTGCACGGGAAAACCGGTAGATGCTGACAATGGAGGCCTTGCAGCGGCGGCGGGGGCGGGGACCTTGCTAGGGTTTCGAGCGAGGGAGGGAGTGTGTGTGTGTGTGCGCGCGCGCATGCCCGAGGAGGTTTTGGTGTGTGTGTGTGTGTGTGTGAGTGTGGAGGGGGGGAGGTTGTTTGAAGAATTGACGTGGGTACTGAAAATTTTACTACACGGGAGTGAACTGCCGGGGCTATTGAAAATTTTGGTGATGGTGCATCGCACACGGTCTGGAGATAACAACCGTGTGTTATGAAACAGAAAAACCCTCGAGGCGGGCAGATATTTTCGAGGGATGTAGGCGGGATTGGGAACGAGAAACATCAGACACGGTCGAAACACAATAACCGCGTGTTATCAAACATAAAAAAGCTGCAGGCGGGTAGATATTTTTGAGAGGGGAAGCCTTGTGGAGCCCAATGCACATGGTTAGTTTGAGTGAACCGTGTCTATTGCGTCATCTGACTCGTCTAATGTTCATAAATTTGGTGAAAAATGATGTGGGAGAGGGTCAGAACACGAACACACTTGCATGTGGACCAAATTTATGTATGAAAAGGGTGATTTGATTTTCAAATACCAAATGCAACGTTGATGTGGCACCTATCTCACAAAGTGCATGATATTGCTTGCCCCCCTCGTGTCGGCACGAAGGGAATCCAAAGCTATGAATGCATGCCCGCTCCCCCCAACCGAGGTTCACCTAGTAAAGTGCAAAGTAGCTAGCAGCCCCCTCCCTCGTGTCGGCACAAAGGGAATCCTAAGCTATGAATGCATGCCCCCCAACCGAGGTTCACCTAGCAAAGTGCGAAGTAGCTAGCAGCCCCCCTCCCTCGTGTCGACACGAAGGGAATCCTAAGCTATGAATGCATGCCCCCAACCGAGGTTCACCTAGCAAAGTGTGAAGTAGCTAGCAGCCCCCTCCCTCGTGTCGGCACAAAGGGAATCCTAAGCTATGAATGCATGCCCCCCCAACCGAGGTTCACCTAGAAAAGTGTGAATACCTAGCATCCCCCTCCCTCGTGTCGACACGAAGGGAATCCTAAGCTATGAATGCATGCCCCCAACCAGGTTCACCTAGCAAAGTGCGAAGTAGCTAGCAGCCCCCTCGTGTCGGTACGAAGGCAATCCTAAGCTATGAATGTATTCCCCCCAACCGAGGTTCACCTAGGCAAAGTGCAAAGTAGCTAGCAGCCCCCTCGTGTCTCCATGAAGGGAATCCTAAGCTATGAATGCATGCCCCCCCAACCGAGTTCACCTAGCAAAGTGCGAAGTACGTAGCAGCCCCTCCCCCCCCCCCCCACACACTTTCAGTCAGCGGGCCAGAGAGGCATATCTCCCAGGATGGATCGTAAAACAAACCAAGAATAATCCACCTTGGTAATACAACCTCTCTCTTGTTGTTGGTCAAAGTGATGGCCATCCATGCGACCCTGGAGATGAGCTAGCTCGCCAATAATCACGCAAGTAGCTAGTCCCCAAAGACAACCACTGCATGCGTGTGGCCCAAACATATGTATGGAGAGGTGTGTTTGTGAGTAACAATGGAACAACTTTGATGTGGCACCGTGATTTCAAACTAGAAATCCCCACACTGAGTGAGGGTTAGGTTGACGATGGATATGTATGTAACACCACACTTCAAGCCAATGATGGGGATTCATGCATGCATGCATGCATGCATGCATAGTATATGCGCTCAAACTTAATTAGGTATGAATCTCACCATGACCTATACTATGATAACGTGAACCAAATGAAGAATCTGCCATGGCAACCTATCTTGTTGTCGGTCAAGGTGATCATGGATGTCCACGCGGGCCCATGAATATATAGGCTTGTCGCCGATAAGCACGCGAGGGAGTGTACCGTTCGAAGGCAACCACACTACATGCATATGTATGGAGGTGATGCGTGCATGCATGTTTGAATACCATTTCACAACATTGACGTGGCGCGTGCGTCAAAAATCGTACACTAGCTCCCCACATAGAGCGAGATCGGTTCATGATGTGTCGTTGTACTAGCCACTTCGACTCGATGGGAGGGATTCATGCGTGCACATGCATGTGTGTGTGTGCTCAAACTGTATCATGCATGTCATCCCAGAGCATGGCCTATATATATACCGTATTACAAGAAAAAAAATCCCCTCCTAAGTCAAATTAACCTCTCTTGTTGTCAGGTAAAAAGTAGTGATGGACCAAGCAAGCCCACATATGGAAAGCATCGATATCACGGATAACCGCTTAAGTGGGTGCGAGAGGACAACCACCACCGCTTTGCATGTGGGCCAAACATATATATGTTGAATACCCAAAATGCACAACTTTGATGTGCCACATGCCTCAAAAACCATAAACCATGCACCCACACAGAGCGAGGTTCATGAATCGTACTACATATGATGGTCCCCTTCCCCCCTCTTCACCGCATGCTATATGCTCCTCCCGTAATATGTAAAACCCAAAAGAATCCTCATCTATGGTGAAATTAATTAACCTCTCCCGATGTAGGTCAAAGTGATGCATGCATGCATCGACGATGGCTTCGTGGGCCCACAAACGGAAGCGTCACATATGAGTGTCCTAGCTAGGCTAACCACCGCGTGCATGCATGTGGCCCAAAGAGGTGTTGTGTGATGTTTGAATAGCCAATTTCACAATTTTGATGTGGCACATGCCTCGGAAACCGAAAAGTCCCGACACTGATTGAGGTATACTTGTTCACGGACGCGTATGTATAGTATATATGCTAGTCCCCTACCACCTCTTCGACGCGTACTATATACCACCATAACACAAACAAAAATGATTCTACCTTGCTGGTCAAATTAACCTCACTACCGGCTGTTCTTCAATGTGATGGAGGACGACCTCGCGGGCCCACAGAAAGCGTCACATGCGAGTATCGAGTGTCGTGTAGGACAACCATCGACTGCATGTGCCAAAACATGTATGTATAAAAGGGTTGTGTAATGTTTTAAATAACGAATTCATGACTCGGATGTGGCGCCAGCCTGCCTAACAAAACAGCCAACCCACATGGTGGCTCACAACTCATAGTGTACTGCCAGCCAGCCGCCACCCCAGACGCACACACACCCACACACACACCGCGAATCTACTGCAACTACGATGCATGTTAAATTAATTATCCCGCGGTAAACATATGTTACCAAAGGAGGAACGTTTTAATTTCGAAAAAAATCACACAGATCATTAAGACATTTTAGTGCATTAATTGATTGATTTTCTACGGGTATAATGTGCAAAAATCAAATTTGAGCTACATGCACACGTGACAATGCACCTAAATGGATTTCAAAAACACATGTTTCTCACTAGCTGCATGTTTAATTCCCGTGCAACAAATTTCAAACATTGAGAATCTTGATTTTTAAATTCTAGTACATCCAAAACTTATTTGAAGTTCATGAAACTTATCGTGTTGTCATATGGACACCAATATAAAGTGGCATTGTACTTTTTTGTCAAATTTGAGACTAGTTTTGATGTAATCTTTATCTAATTGGGAACCAATATCCCAAACGGATTATTTATTCAAACCGTGAGTGTTAGACCAACAATGGATACGTGCCATGCTTCGGTTAAGCAACAAAGCGGCAACATTAATCATCTAAATAGAAGAACAATATACGTGCCGCCGCATGACCCGTGTGCCGTGCAAGCAGGCGTGAGTTGACAGGACGCATGCGAGCAGTCCGCCGCACAGGCAGACCGGGAGGCGTGTGTGCAGGTGTGTGAATTGACGGAGGTGTGCTCGCTGCGCAGTGTCATCGGGAGGCGTGCGAGTAGCTGTGTGAAACTAGGGTAGGCATGCCTGCAGTCCAGTGCGCAGACTCACCAGGAGGCGAGACATCGGTTTGACCGCCGCTCGCCTCTCTCCCACAACTCCCACTACTCCATATTAATGGTGCGCCCGAGCGGCCGCACCCCCATCCTCGCCACACACACAATCCTCTCTCTTCGCTTGCATCCTCGACGCCGCTCTCAGTACTCAAAGCCGTCAGTTTATGAGGATGCCGCTGAAGCGCCCCATCGGAGGGAGTGGCAACGCCGGGGTTGCTAAAGCACCGGAGCACGGTGTGGAGAAGGAGACAGAGGTTGACGTCACCGCCGGCGAGTTATCGCTGCACCCTAACATCGTCGAGCTTCCATAGCCGGAGGCAGAGTTCCACACCGACTCTGGTGACGACCCCAGCGCCGACTCCAACAACCGGTCCGGCGACGACTCCGATGACGACGGACAGCTGGTTAGTCATCTATATCCATTTATGTGTCAAATAGATCATAGGGTTTCTCTGGTTACTCCTGCCTCCCCCTTTTTGGAATAGAAATCCTATGGTTATGTTCTCCCAATCAATGAAATCTGAGTAAGTTTTGTTAGATCCATGTAGTGTATTGATCGTTTGTATGGTACAAGTGATAAGTGATTAGTTGTTTCATCTATGCAAATGATTTCTGCTAGTAATCTGACTAGGGTTAGCGTTTGTGCTAATAATTCCTAGCCAGGACTGGACAATTGATTTTGAATGACCTACATATGTTAGTGCCATTATTTTCTTCAAGATTGGTCTATACATAGACCACTGTGCTTAAAAATCAAACCATAATGTCTGGATATGTATAAATAAATAGCCATAAATTCCTAATCCTACTTCACGCCATGTAATCATTGATTTGATGCCAAATTTGTCTTACTATTTGTATAGGTGCTGTCTGACGATGTGGACAGTGAGGATGAAGATGGCCAGAGGAGGTACAAGAGGCAAATCTTGAGGGAGCTTTATGCAGGAATGCATAACATGCGTATTAGGACCTGGAACGACGGCTATCGATGCCCATTTTGCAACCACAAGCTGCATGGCACGTATCTAAGTGCTCTGGCGCATGCAAGAGGACAGGTCGTTGGCTCCTTCAAGCAGAAGTATTATCGCAGGGTGGCGCATGGCGCGTACGCCAAGTACCTAGAGAAGCTTCAGGATCGTGCCGACATGTGAGATGAGATGTGGGATCAAACTATGTATGCTTGAGTATGCTTAATGACGGTTGAACTATGTATTTATGGTTGAACTATGCTTGTGTACGTGTACGCTTATTATCTATGTCTGAGTATGTTTAATCTATGTTTACTTATGTCGAACCGTGGGATATGGATGCAATCAGTTCAGTTGATGGATCTACCTCCGTCTTGGTTTATTGGCCCCCTTTGTAATTTCGGTTAAATTTTGACCAATGGTTTAACTGACAAAATGTTAGTGCAGGTCAGCAAAAATTATATCGTTGGATGGGTATTTGAGCACATTGTTCAATGATATAATTTTTCGTGACATGCATAAACATTTCATAGTTAAATATTTGGTCAAAATTTGGTAAAAATTACAAAGGGGACCAATAAACCAGGACGGAGGTAGTACGTCAATCACACACGGCTCCCAAAATTGGAACCGTGTGCAATGACTTTCATTTTGCCAGTTGCGTCAATCACACACGGTTGGCTCTAGCAAACCGTCGCCTCCAAAATTCTTTCTGGGGCATAAAACCCTCACCATCCCCATGTCAGAAAAAGCCTCACCCCGCCCGCCACCCCCTCTGGTCCCCATTCACACCTACACAAGCACCTCCGCATCTATGCATGGCACCGCTTATCGCGGCGATAAACACTTAGCTCGCCGCCTGCCGCCAGGCTGCCGGAAAAGCCCACCGTATTTCGTCACTTCTGCTTGCCGCCGCCTATCGCCATCGACTTTCTCGACGCTGCTCGCGGTCGACCCAGATCCGCTCAGTTGGGGAATCTGCCGTACTGAGGGTTCTTTCTCATGGACAACAAGGTAACTAATTTAACGAGATATTATCTCATCTCTTATCCCAGTTCATCTGCCTCCTTTAATCACCCAGCCGAAATCGCAGTGAATTCATTTTTATTCGAGCTGATTTGAGGGTTTTTTTTCCGTTCATAGAGTGTATAGTGCATGGACACATCATGACCTTGCAGCCTCCGCCAGACATTCCATCTCATTGTACCAGATGACTTGAGGATGCGCGTGGTATGTTCAATCTCACCCTAAATCGGCTGGCATGGCCTACTTTCCTGAACATATTCTAAATATTACTACATTTGGATAAAAGGTGCCACATGCACCATATACGTCAAAGGGGATCCCCCCTCTTCTTTCTATATTAGGCAAATTAATGATGTATTGTTCTTTCAATTACTCTCATATTTCCATGACATCATGTTTACCCTATCTGTTTAATTATAAATTTTTGTCCTTCGATTTCGACTGTTGTACAGTTCTTTCAATTTGGGCCCATATTTGCATGTTACCATATTTTCTTTAACAAGCCTACCATTTTCTGCAGCCCATACCTTTCTATGCAACAGAATATGTAGTGCACAATCTTTCCCTTTACATAAATCAAGACTGCATGGATGTCATATTGCACACAAACCATGGATTTACAATCGTTGCTACTGTAAGGCTTGATGAATGTTTTTTTGTGACAGAAAGACTGTAAGGGAACCCCCTACAGTATAATTGGTGTAGCAAACCCAAATTGCAAGTGCCATGCCTTGTACGTGGGTGGGTGGGTGTGGGAAGGCATTAGCCCCTTCCCACCACTAGGCTATGCCTTAGTCTGCTGGATTGATGAACGTGGTGACTCCTATTTTGGCATTGGCTTTTGGAAATAAATTTGTAAGTTTTATGAACTGAAAGCTCGCACTATAATTGCACTACACATAAAAGGGCCTAGTCATGAGATATATGGTAACTTCCCCGACGATATCATCCGTCCAGACTTTGTTCGAAGTAAGTTTTCTTTCAACTACCTGCATGTTGACTTACCCAGCAATATAAACCGAATTGTGTAGTATTTAAGCAACCAACTATTATTCACTTTTCTTACTATATTCCTACCTAATAACTTCTAGTTACCAATACACTTTTCTATTGCCCTATTTTAACAAAATATTCCCCGTACTCCCATTTCTATCAGAAAGCGCCACTAACAAGGAGACTCCAGAGGTGGAGAACGGGGCTGCCAACAAGCAGAGGCGGGGCGAGCTAGAATTGCAAGCAACTCCAGCAGGCCTAGACCTCATCAGCAGCCTCCCTGATGATATGTTGACAGTCATCATCTCCCTCCTCCCAATCAAATATGGGGCGCGGACAACCGTCCTTTCCTGGCGGTGGCACCCCCTATGTAACTCCAGCCCTCTCCACCTCATCGACACCCACGAGCTCTGCCATGGCTATTGTAAAAGCTTGGATGCGTTCTCCAAGATCCTCTGCAGTCACCTTGGCCCAACCAGAGCACTTAGAATGGGCAAGTTCCGTTCCAACGGCAAGGACTGAGCCAAGCTTGACAACTAGTTCCGATCCCCCGCCCTAGATCAGCTCGAGGAGATCACTTTTGATGATTGGCATATGCGGTCGCTGCCAATATTCGCACTCCGCCTCACGCCCTCGCTGTGCGTCGCCAAGTTCAGGAACTGCCATCCCCCCATTGACGCGCCCGCTCTTATTCTACCACGACTGAAGCACATTGAGCTCGTCGTCGTCTGCCTCTCAAACGGTGACATGGAGCGCCTACTCCGTGGCTGTACTGCACTCGAGTACCTTCGTCTTCAGGCGGTCAATGGGTTGAGTACCTTCCACATCACCTCCATGACTCTCTAGACTATTTATGTGTGTTGCTGGTGCGGCAGGAAGACATCACAAGATGTGTACCACGGTATGTTCATTGAGGACATACCTACACTTGGGAGATTACTTGTAGTTGATAAAGAAGGTCCAACAAGAATTAATGTCATTTTTGTGCTGAAATTGACAGTGGTGGGCTACTCGTCGGACAAATACTCCGAACTTGTTATTGGATCCACACGCGTTCAGGTACAACAACCACCTTCTACCTCTCCTTCTACAAATTAACATTATTTCTAATTTTGAAGATGATTGCTTGTCTGTCATTCAGAAAATGATTCCGACAAGCTTGACCTCGAAACTGCGCACAGTGAATGTCTTGGCTGTAGAATCTATCGGCCCCAACCTGGAGCAAGTTGTCAGTTTCCTAAGATGCTTTCCGTGCCTGGAGAAGCTATATATCGAGGTGATGTTCCTTTCCTGTTAAATGTTAACCATAAGGGAGTTCAATTTGTGACACCTTTTTCCAAGTTTACAATGACAATGTACTATGATTTCTGAAGGATTCTTTTGGAGGATTTCAGTACATACATGTCCCCCCCCATATTGGTTTCTTGATCCATATGGTTACAATCAATAAAGATTTCTCCTTTGGATTCATCTGTACTAGTTTTCTTAGGGAACTTTTCATCCACTCCAACCTCTTGTGAAGAAGGCTACATTTTTCTAGAATGTAATCAAATGCCCATGTTAATCATGTCAGATCGAAGCTGGCATGTTAGTGCATTTTACAAATCCTGCAAACCAAATAGGCATGTAGTAATGTTCAAAACTGCATGTAGGCACTAACACGTTTTGTTCTTTTGTAGATAAGATTAGGCCCAGTGGTGGATAATGTGATACAATATAACAATCACGTCAAATGCCTAGATCTGCATATCTCAGAAATTACTTTGAACTTTTACCGAGGGACCTTACCGGAGATTATATTCGCCTGGGTCTTTGTTCTTAGAGCAAGGGTGCTGAAGGAAATGAGGTTTGCCCTACATTTATTTTGCAAAAATGAATGGTTTATTGCTCACCGCCGGCGCCTGCGAAAGAATGGTATAGGCTCCAAAAATGCTGAATTTCATTTTGGAACTTCAGATGGCAGAGTAATCGAAAGTCATCGTGTCAACCCCATCCATGACTTCTCAGTGGAAGTCCCCTTTGCAAAAATTGTGAGGTTTTGAAACTAGACTTAGAAGTGGTAATATTAGTTTGAACCTCTCTGATATCCATGTTCGGTGGATCAGCGCTAGCGTTTGTAGCTGATGAGCTGAATTTCATTTCTAATATCAGTTTGAGCCTTTTAATCTTCGAATTTGAGACATATAACTCTGGAATTTGAACCTTGTAATATTTCGAGATTTTGTGGTACAATCGTTGAAATGGCATCGTATGAGACTCGTATATTGGTAGCACTATTTTGACCTTAATATGCAATGGTCTTAGATTTTATTAACCATTCTCGAATATGTTTACCTTGTGGATCTCACAGCACACGATCTGTATAGCTAACTCGATTGCGATCTTCGACATTATTGCACATAGTTGGTTTCTTCCACTGTGTGTGCTGTAGAGCGCATGATTAATTATCGCACTCGAGTGTCCATCATCACCATTCTGTGTAACTTTGACCTCATCACACATGGGTAAACTTATGACCGAAGTCATTCCACACACTTCGTTTTTTACAAAGCTTTTTGCCAATAAACGCCCATGATTTGTACCTCTTCTAGCCGACGCGTGGCCAAACTAGCCGGGCGGGAAGCTTGCGCGGTAGTGCGGGAACAGGCTCACCGACAATACATTTGGCGCCTCTTCGAGCCCACGCGTGCGGTGCCGTGTTGTCAAGTGTACACTGGAATCCTCCGCTATGAATGCCGTGACAAGATGTGACGATTTTACAGGCCGGCCGGCCCCCATTTATTACAGCGGTCATTTAACCCTTGTGTCTCTTCAACCTTTCAATCGCGCCCACCATTGCAAGAAGCACACCCACCACAAGAAATTCTTAGAGGGTATCCTATGTGGCTGTAAAGGTGGTCCGAGCGGCTGCCGACGACGAGCAACAGTTCACTATCTGTGTCATGGTGGACACCCACGGAAGGTTCATGGACCTCTTGGTGGTGTACACCAACGACCCGGTCTGGGTGGAGCACTCCATCCATATGATGGAGCTGTTGCTTGCCGAGGAGAAGTACAAGGTGGTCGGGTACGACCTCTAGTACACCTGTGCTTGTGCCGGGTCTCGTCCCAAGGTCGCCGTCGCCCAGATGTGTGTGCGCCACCATGTCCTCGTCTATCACTACTGCCTGGCCACAAGGCCTTGTGAGCGTTTCGCTAGGTTTGTCAGCAGCCCCCACTACATGTTCGCTATGATGGACATCACCAACGATGTAAAGGCGCTCGAGAATTCGGGCATCACCTGCCAGAATCTTGTCAACATCCAGGGCCAACACAAGATCTGGGGCAGCAAGGTGCATGAGAAGGACTCACCGGAGATAACCCACAAGTATAGGGGATCGCAACAGTTTTCGAGGGTAGAGTATTCAACCCAAATTTATTGATTCGACATAAGGGGAGCCAAAGAATATCCTCAAGTATTAGCAGCTGAGTTGTCAATTCAACCACACCTAGAAACTTAATATCTGTAGCAAAGTAATATGATAGTAGTGGTAATGGTAGCAAAAGTAACAGTAGCAGTTTTGGTTTTATAGTGATTGTAACAGTAGCAACGGAAAAGTAAATAAGCGAAGAACAATATGTGAAAAGCTCGTAGGCAATGGATCAGTGATGGATAATTATGTCAGATGTGATTCCTCATGCAATAGTTATAACATAGGGTGACACAGAACTAGCTCCAGTTCATCAATGTAATGTAGGCATGTATTCCGAATATAGTCATACGTGCTTATGGAAAAGAACTTGCATGACATCTTTTTTCCTACCCTACCATGGCAGTGGGGTCCTATTGGAAACTAAGGGATATTAAGGCCTCCTTTTAATAGAGTACCGGACCCAAGCATTAACACTTAGTGAATACATGAACTCCTCAAACTACGGTCATCACCGGTAAGTTTCCCGATTATTATCTCTTTGGGGTTAACGGATCATAACACATAACAGGTGACTATAGACTTGCAAGATAGGATCAAAAAGTCACATATATTCATGAAAACATAATAGGTTCAGATCTGAAATCATGGCACTCGGGCCCTATCGACAAGCATTATGCATAGCAAAGTCATAGCAACATCAATCTCAGAACATAGTGGATACTAGGGATAACACCCTAACAAAACTAACTCGAGTACATGATAAATATCATCCAACCCATCACCGTCCATCAAGCCTACGATCGAATTACTCACGCACGGTGGTGATCATCATGAAATTAGCGATGGAGGAAGGTTGATGATGACGATGGTGAGGGATTCCCCTCTCTGGAGCCGTGAACAGACTCCAGATCAGCCCTCCCGAGAGAGTTTAGTGCTTGGCGGCGGCTCCGTATCTTAAAATGCGATGAATCCTTCTCTCCTATTTTTCTCTCCCCGAACACGAATATGTAGAGTTGGAGTTGAGGTCGGAGGAGCACTAGGGGGCCCACAAGGCAGGGGGCGCGCCCCCACCCTCGTGGACAGGGTGTGGGCCCCGTGGCCTTGATTCTTTCGCCAGTATTTTTATATATTCCAAAAATAATCTCCGTTGATTTTCAGGTCATTCCAAGAACTTTTATTTCTGCACAAAAATAACACCATGGAAATTCTGCTAAAAACAGTGTCAGTTCAGGTTAGTTCCATTCAAATCATGCAAGTTAGAGTCCAAAACTAGGGCAAAGGTGTTTGGAAAAGTAGATACGTTGGAGACGTATCAACTCCCCCAATTTTAAACCTTTGCTTGTCCTCAAGAAATTCAGTTGATAAACTGAAAGTGATAAAGAAAAACTTTTACAAACTCTGTTTGCTCTTGTTGTTGTAAATATGTAAAGCCAGCATTCAAGTTTTCAGCAAAGATTATGAACTAACCATATTCACAATAACATTTAGGTCTCATGTTTACTCATATCAATGGCATAATCAACCAGCGAGCAATAATAATAAATAACGGATGACAACACTTTCTCAAAACAATCATAATATGATATAACAAGATGGTATCTCGCTAGCCCTTCTTGAGACCGCAAAACATAAATGCAGAGCACCTCTGAAGATCAAGGGCTGACTGGAAATTGTAATTCATGGTAAAAGAGATCCAGTCAAGTCATACTCAATGTAAACTAATAATAATGCATGTAAATGACAGCGGTGCTCTCCAACTAGTGCTTTTTAATAAGAGGATGATGACTCAACATAAAAGTAAATAGATAGGCCCTTCGCAGAGGGAAGCAGGTATTTGTAGAGGTGCCAGAGCTCGATTTTGAAATAGAGATGAATAATATCTCGATATCTTCCATGCTACACACATTATAGGCGGTTCCCAAGCAGAATGGTAAAGTTTATACTCCGCCACCAACAACAAGCATCAATCCATGGCTTTCTCGAAACAACGGGTGCCTCCAACTAACAACAATCCTGGGGGAGTTTTGTTTGCAATTATTTTGATTTGATTTGAGCATGGGACTGGGCATCCCGGTGACCAGCCATTTTCTCGTGAGTGAGGAGCGGAGTCCACTCCTCTTGAGAATAACCCACCTAGCATGGAAGATATAGACAACCCTAGCTGATACATGAGCTATTCGAGCATACAAAACAGAATTTTAGAAGGTTTAGAGTTCGGCACATACAAATTTACTTGGAACGGCAGGTAGTTACCACATATAGGAAGGTTTGGTGGACTCATATGGAATAACTTTTGGGGTTTATGGAGTTGGATGCACAAGCAGTATTCCCGCTTAGTACAAGTGAAGGCTAGAAAGAGACTGGGAAGCGACCAGCTAGAGAGCGACAATAGTCATGAACATGCATTAAAATTAATCAACACTGAATGCAAGCATGAGTAGGATATAATTCACCATGAACATAAATATCGTGGAGGCTATGTTGATTTTGTTTTAACTACATGCGTGAACATGTGCCAAGTTAAGCCACTCGAATAATTCAAAGGAGGATACCACCCCATCATACCACATCACATCCATTTTAATAGCATGTTGGCATGCAAGGTAAACCATTATAAAATCCTAGCAAATTAAGCATGGCATATGCAACTATAATCTCTAATTGTCATTGCAAACATGTTTCATTCATAATAGGCCGAATCAGGAACGATGAACTAATCATATTTACGAAAACAAGAGAGGTCGAGTTCATACCAGCTTTTTTCATCTGAATCAGTTCATCATATATCGTCATTATTGCCTTTCACTTGCACGACCGAATAGTGTGGATAATAATAATAGTGCACGTGCATTGGACTAAGCTGGAATATGCAAGCATTCAATACATGGGAGAAGACAAGGTAATATGGGCTCTTTGTTAGATCAATATTAATGCATATAAGAGCCACTCAACATTTTCATTATGGTCTTCTCCTCTCAACCCCCAAAGAAAAGAAATAAAACAAAACTATTTACATGGGAAAGCTACCAACAAGCAAAAGAAGAACGAGAAATATTTTTGGGTTTTCTTTAATTACTACTACTACAGGCATGGAAAGTAAACTAGCTAAAAGCTACAAGTACTTTTTTGGATTTTATTAAGGTTTTTCAAACACACAAGAAGTAAGCTTAAAAAGAAATTAAACTAGCATTGATGATACAATGAAAAAGTATGAGCACCGACGACTGGCATGAGTGTGTGAACATGAATGTAATGTCGGTGAGAAATACGTACTCCCCCAAGCTTAGGCTTTTGGCCTAAGTTGGTCTATGCCCAAGGATCAAAGTGGCCCTCTCTGGTGTATGGTGGAGTGTCCTCTGGGTGCCACTGGTTGGCGATCTCCTCCAGATCCCACTGATAAACAAACTGACGGTAAGGATCAGATAGTGGCTCCGGCTCTGGAGCTGATGTCAGGCTCTAGTATGCGTGAACGGCCTCAGGCAAAATGAGGTAGTGCCTGAAAATATGTTAAACAAAGAGGACGCAGGAAAGGTAATAATATCACAATAATTTTTACCAAATATTAATTTGTACTTAAATATCTTCTTCTTAGCCTTAACAATAAACTCATGTGCTACCATATTCTTATAATCTAGGACAATAGGAGGCAACAACTTTTCCTCTTTCTCAAAATGCCTGATAGGTATGTTAAAGTGTGCAGCAAGGCGCGAGGCAAAGATACCTCCGAGGACGGGGCCTTTTGTACGGTTCAGATTTAACCGTTTAGAAACAATAGCGCCTAATCTGAAAGTAGTATCACAAAGCATGGCATGGCGCAAAATAACAATATTAGGGGCACTAAGGTTTCCGCAGTTCCCATGACCAATTAAACATCTACTAGCAAATATTGCGAAGTAATGCAGAACAGGAAAATGTATGCTAACGATTCTTGCATCAGAAACCTTTCTAGTTTCCCCTACAGCAATCGTATCAATAAACCCTTCCACATCATTACGATGTGGTTCCTCTACGCTGCCTGCAAAGGGTATCATACATTCCCAGCAAAAATCATAAAGTGACATCTCCTTATGCTCATAATATAGATAAAATTCCATCGAAGGTGGTGATCTCCTAGCATGGAAATGAAAATTTTGCACAAAGATATTGGTGAGTAAGAGATACTGTTCGCGCTGGTCATGGAGGAAGTCGGTGAGGCCTGCATTCTCACCCAAATAATAAAAATCTTCATAAATGCTGGCTTCTCTTAAGAACTCCTCACAAGGCCATTCACATGGCCGAACCTCTGTAGTACGAGGGAGATTATACTTGGGCTTCTTATTCTCTTCACTTTTCTTATCCTTCGAGCTTTGGCTCGATGAGCCCCTCAAAAATCTCTTCATCTTTTTCTGAAAATTTCTGAAATTTATAGTAACTTAAAATAAAAGTGAACCAAACTCAAGAAGATTGATAGCAACTACTCCCACAAGTACCTAGAGGCAATTTCATGCATTAGAACTACTTAGAACCATATAGATTTGACATGCAAGCTCAAGAACAGGGTCACCTAAACAGCAAAAATTTGCAATGAATAAAGCACTAGAACAAAAACTAATTGGACCATTGGAGGAGTCACATACCGGAGAACAATCCCCCAAGGCAGTTTTGCGAATGGAGCTTTGAGCAAGGAGATCAAAAATGGCAGCAAGATGGGTAAGAACTCAGGTTTGAGCTGGTGGATGCTTTTTTCTGGAGCAAGACGAAGTGTGTGGGTGCAAGGATAAGTGAAGGGGACACACGTGGGTTCCACGAGGCAGGGGGCGCGCCCTCCACCTCGTGGGCACCTGGTGAGGCCCCCTGGTGTGTTCTCAGTGCCAATAATTCTTAAATATTCTGGAAAATAATCATATTTCATTTTCAGGCCGGTCGGTGTCAAAACCGGCGGATCTCGGGTAGGGGGTCCCGAACTGTGCGTCTAAGGCGGATGGTAATAGGAGGCAGGGGACATGATGTTTACCCAGGTTCGGGCCCTCTTGATGGAGGTAAAACCCTACGTCCTGCTTGATTGTTCTTGATTATATGAGTATTACAAGAGTTGATCTACCACGAGATCAGAGAGGCTAAACCCTAGAAGCTAGCCTATGGTATGATTGTATGTCGTCCGATGGACTAAAACCCTCCGGTTTATATAGACACCGGAGGGGGCTAGGGTTACACAAGGTCAGTTACAAAGGAGGAGATATCCATATCCGTATTGCCTAGCTTGCCTTCCACGCCAAGTAGAGTCCCATCTGGACACGGGACGAAGTCTTTAATCTTGTATCTTCATAGTCCAACAGTCCGACCAAAGGATATAGTTCGGCTATCCGGAGACCCCCTAATCTAGGACTACCTCAGTAGCCCCTGAACCAGGCTTCAATGACGATGAGTCCAGCGCGCAGTGTTGTCTTCGGCATTGCAAGGCAGGTTCCTCCTCCGAATACACCATGGAAGAGTTTGAATACAGTGATAGTGTCCAAACCTGCAAAATAAGTTCCACATACCACCGTAGAGAGAGTAATACTTCACAAATCTAATCTGCTGACATGTTTTGATAGTATGACATCACTTCATGGCCCAGTTATTATTTGAACCGCTTCTCTCAACCAACTCCACAAATATCGCGATGCGGTTTACTTGATACGTCTTGTCAAAGCAGAGGTCGTGTTCCCCCTATCACGGGATTCTCATCAATACGGACGTGGGTAACCCAACCGCGCCATCAATTATGGTGCCTGGGAATAAGCGGTTTTGCCAGGCAAGTGGGGAGACTCATCTCCTCCTCCGCCCTTATAAAGGGACAAAGATTTACTTTTTTCACCCACGCCTTCTTCCTTCTCGCTTACCCATTCCCGCACACTCGAGCTCTAGAGCCCAAGCTCGCGTTCTTGTTCTCAAACCAGTCCAAGCATGTCTGGAGCAGGAGGCAAGTGGATGGTCTCCTCCGTCACAGAGGAGAACATCAAAAAGTTACGGGAAGCTGGATACCTAGCTGCGAATATCGCGCACCGGCTGCCGAATGCGGGGAGATCGTCCCAACGCCTGAACCCCATGAGAGGGTAGTTTTTCTTACCCATTTCGTCCGCGGACTGGGATTTCCTCTCCACCCGTTTGTCCGCGGGCTCATGTTCTACTACGGGCTGGATTTTCATGATCTGGCGCCCAACTTCATCCTCAACATCTCGACGTTTATCATCGTGTGCGAGGCCTTCCTCCGCATCAGGCCCCACTTCGGCTTATGGCTGAAAACCTTCAATGTCAAACCGAAGGTGGTGGGTGGCCAGCAAGCAGAGTGCGGAGGCGCCATGGTGGGAAAGATGCCTAATGTCACCTGGCTCGAGGGTACCTACGTGGATACCATAAAGGGGTGGCAATCGGGGTGGTTCTACATCACCGAGCCGCGCGACTCCAACTGGGTGGCGGCCCCCAAATTTCAATCCGGAATCCCCACGTGGCTCACCTCCTGGAAAAAGAAGGGCCTGTCCTAGGGTTCTTCGGTAGAGCTGACCGGACTCCAGACCTGCATCCAGAACATGACGAACAAGAAAATTAAGCTCGTCAACGTGGTCCAGGTTATGCTCTTCCGCCGAATCCTTCCGTGCCAATGACGGGGATTTGTTTTGTGGGAGTTCGACTCAGCCCAGCACCAGATGCTGCGAGAGCTCTACGACACGACGCACGAGGACGTCTGGAGGGTGCTGTTCAAGGGCGCCGAGATGCCTCCCTCCCTCACCGAGGACCGCAGACTCAGCGCAAAGCGCCGCGCCCATCCGGTAGGCTTTTATATCTCTCAGGGTATTTATGTGTCCTGGTTTGATTATGTGACGGATCTAAGCTTTCCTGTCATTAACAGGACTGGATAAAGACAGCAGAGCAGCTTGATTGCCCAGCCCCCCTGCCCGAAGATCCTGCAAACGCTCTTCTAACGAAGATGCTGACTCCGACACCTTACGAGGTGCCGGAAAAGACGGCCAAGAAGAAGGCCGCGGGGACCCGAAGGGGTCTCCGGTGCAAGGTGGTTCTGTCGGACTCATCATTCGATGAGTCCGACGCGCACTCCTCCCACGGAAACGAGGAGGAGGAGAAAAGTTCTCCCCCCAGCCGGGGGAGACAAGAAAAGGAAGGCCGACCCATCTGGGGAGGCCGAAGGGTCCAAGAAGGGAAAGACCCTCCCTCCGGACTATGCCACAATGGCCGCCGACATCGGTGACGAGTGGCTACCCAGGGACAAGCCCCTGGCGAAGTCGTAAGTGTCCGGACACCATAGTACTTCATGGTATGTTTTCTTGTACTGCCTTTGCTCATGTCAAACCTGATTATGCAGTCCGGCCCGAGCTCGTCTCGACGTACCCTCGTCGAGCGGCTCTTTGGGCTCGTCGGATATGAGCAGCGGTTCTCCTCCGTCGGCTTCCACCCCTTGCCCTACGGACAACGCCAAGGTGGTGTCTCAAAAGGCACCGACATAAGGGGAGGCGGTCCTGGGGGCCCCTCACGGCGACCTCCCGGACCCTGGGTACCAAGGGAGCGAGGCTCCTACGGGCTTCGAGTTCGGGCCCCAGCCGGACACTGTGCCGGAACCATCAATGGTTCCGGACTCCAGCAGGCGGTCCCCCATTAAGGGGGGCCAACCATCTGTGTCGGTGTCCTCTGTCCAACCAGAGGCACCGGACAACTTGCTGGAAGCGCTTCACAGCACTTCCATTGATGAAGAACACCGCACTATCATGAGTGCGGTGGTCGAGAAGGTTCAGTCCGCCAAAAATGGACTGACCGAAGCTTGCACCAGCCTCCTAACAGGCTTTGAGGTAATCTTTCAAAATATAAAAATATTACCACATAGATAGTAGCCCCTGATCCTTTTTTCGGCGTTCGCGAACAAAAGCCGAATAGAGTATCAAATGATAACTCAGGAGTCTACTTATAGTATTTCTATGTGTATGTGCAAGCTTCCCTGCTGGCCGCTGCCACACGCACTGAGGAGGTCTTTGCGCTTAAGCAGGCCCTGAAGCGGTCCGAGGACGAGCTCGGCCTTACCAAGGGGCAGCTCGAAGAGAGCAAAGGTAAGATATACCCCAGTTTATATAATTAAAAAGAAGTTCGATGTAAAGTAATAGGATCATCATGAATTTGTTAGGGGACACAACTGAGGTGGAGACCCTGAGGAAGGCGTTGTTCGTGGCCGAAGACAAAGCGGCCAAAGAACGCATTGAACGGGAGAAACAAGAAGCCCGAGTGGGCGAGCTGCAGCAAGAGCTCGAGGCTCTCGCCAAAAAGCACGAGTCCTTGGAGCTTGACTCCAAGACGCGAGAGTCCGAGCTCGCGCAGGCGCTTGAAAGCGTCTGGAGCGCCAAGGCCGAAGCCCACAAGGCCCTTGTCGGTGTCAAAACCGGCGGATCTCGGGTAGGGGGTCCCGAACTGTGCGTCTAAGGCGGATGGTAACAGGAGGCAGGGGACATGATGTTTTACCCAGGTTCGAGCCCCCTTGATGGCGGTAAAACGCTATGTCCTGCTTGATTTATTCTTGATGATATGGGTATTACAAGAGTTGATCTACCACGAGATCGGAGAGGCTAAACCCTAAAAGCTAGCCTATGGTATGATTGTCTGTATATATATTCTATTGACTAACCTGGCCTCAGTTTATATAATGCACCAGAGGCCTAGGATAACAAGAGTCCTAGCCGAATACGCCGGTGGGGAGGAGTCCTCATCTTGATCACCAAGTCTTGTGGAATCTTCCATGTATGCGGCAACTGTCCGAACTGGCCCATGAGTATACGACCATGGGGGTCCTCGGCCCAATCTAACAGATCGGGAGATGACATGGTGAGTACCCCCTAGTCTAGGACACCGTCAGTAGCCCCCTAAACCAGTCTTCAAGTTAGGACGCTCCTCGATTCTTCTAAACTGTTCTTCATCTTCGTTTGTCGGTCTTGAAAACTGGTTCAACAAATCTTCTCATCTTCGATCTTGAGGATTGCCGAAATGCATTCGACGGGTTTACACATCGGGTATCCGAGGAGCCCCTTTAAGTTTCCAGCCTTTATCAATGCCTTGTTATTTTTATACCACACCTCGGGTTTGAAGTTGTTCCCAGGAGGCAGTGTCCTCTTGCGTCCGAGCTCCAATGCCGAACTGCATTCGAGGTATCTTTTGCAGCCGAGCACCAACGCTGGACCGCTTTCGAAGCTCCAACGCTGGAATGTATCCGAGGTGTCATATCACCTTGGTTCAAAAAAGTTGAAGGAGTTTAGCCGAGCTTAATGCTGGAAATTCCCTCTATGGAGCCAGCCACTAGCGCCCAAGCTTTATGCCGGACTGCTTCTGAGGTGGTGCACCACCCCGACTGTGGGCCGATTTTTGTCAATATTTTTGATTGGTGCAATTTATTCTCTGTCGAGATATATAGCCAGTAGCCCTCAAGGTGTGTATCGGTTTAAAACCCGAGATGCACTTGAAGGATAACGTAAGACCGCTGCTCCCAGTAGCCGCTGAGACTCAGGTTGATTTACAAAATCGGCCTGAGGATCAAGTCCTAGCTCGGCAGAATACTTTGGGACACAAAAAGCGGCGTGCTCAGTCCTCGAGACTCAGGTTGGGTGCGGCCGACCAACCTGAGGATCAAAATCTCCTCGGCAACTGTATTGCACTTAAATTTTCTGCATTGAATAGGCAATGCAGTAGTCCCCGAGACACTGGTCGGGTGGCAACACCAGATCAGGGGATCGATGTGCCCCTTTAATATGTTTAAATAATAAGCCCGAAGCCCAGTAGACCTCGAGCCTTAATGCGGGCACGGGTGGCCGAATTAAGGATCGATATCCATAGTAAAATCACAAATTGTGTGTAATGACTCTATGTATCCAAGTACTTTACATCATTAATTCTCGGATCCGCATTGTACAAAACTTTGTTGACCGACCATCGGCTTCCACCTCCTCAACTAGTAGCCGAGGAGTGTTTGTCCTACTTTATAAAGCCTTTATGAGGGCAAAGATTTATGACAAACAAGGCAATCTGGCCATACGGTTTTATAAACAAAGGTACGCAGAGAGATATGTTATATTACTGTTTAACATAAGAAATGTCTTTCTAAAGAAAATAGTCCCGCTATTAGTCCCTTTCTTTGGGTTGTCATGCTAAGCATGATCATGAAACCTGAGCTCTAATGTAAGAGCGAAATATTGAGGATTTTAATTTGGGGGGGGGCAGTTACTAGCCCCCGGTAGTGTTCGGCGACAGTCGAGGTCAAGCTGTAAACACTTCGGCCAATGTTATGAATGGCCTGTCATTTAATACAGTCATCGGATCGCTGAACAATTTACGCTTATTGTGACAGTCAGTTTTCGGCTTTGTCCACTGAGGTGCTTAACCAAGTGAGCTGGAAGCACAATCGCAGTGGTTCTCCCTTTGCACACCTAGCCGAACAGATCGGAACGTAGGAGGCAAGCGTAGGAGCCGGGCAACCCAACTATAGACCGAAGACACAATTCGACACCGACGCATATATAGCTATATCCGAGAATGTTTTTGCCGAATCTCTAAAGGTGTCCGGCGTTGCACTACGAGACTTGTGCTGAAAACACATAAATAGTTTAAAAGTGCCATAAGCTTGGAAAACCAAAAAACATGAGTAAAAACATGACGTCCGAACAAGATCAAGTGTTCGGTGCCAATCCGAAAATTGGGAAAAAAATTGTGCTTCTGTCGTGCATTAATATGACACATCTGATCTCAAGACTTCAAGCGGGTCAGCCTACGGCTGCAGCCTCCTATCCCGAAGGCAGAGTGCTTCTCGTTAGACCAGTTTAGCGAACTAAACTCGAGCGATCACTAGAGAGAAAATGGGTTATCTGGCTATTGACCACACACTCGCGTTGAAAAAGGAGCGGTAGAAAAAGACTTTGCAATGACCAAGAATAAAACACATTTACTATAAAATAGCTCATATAAATTTTAGGAGCCTCCAAGTGACTTGGGTAAAAGAATTTTATGTATAATGATTATATGTACCGAAGTACTTATATCATATTTGTGTTCACCCGAACTTTAAACGCGTCTTAACCGACCGTCGGCTTCTCCCTCTTCGGCTAAGGGCCGAAAGGTGTCATGTACTCCACCTGTCGAGAGTATCGACAGTGTTTCCGATGACCAGTCAATTAGGCCATAAGGCTGTAACAGACAAAGCACGTTCAGGGAACTTATGCTATATTACTAAAAAAGTGTAAGAAGCATCTTTGAAGAAAATAGTACCCCCATCGATACTTGTGCAATAGATTTTTTGTACTCATGAGTTCCGTTGTGTGCCAACCATGATTGAAAACAATAAGAGCGCTAGCTTTCGGCTTCACCCAGTCTGAGGTCAGAGCTTGGATGACCCGGTCGTGACAATCGCACAGGTGCTCCCTTTACTCCCTAGCCGAACAATCGGGAACGTAGGGGTAAGCATAGGAGCCTGGCAACCAAGTTTGCAAATCGCTTAAGTCAATATGGTGCATATTGTGGCTTAATACACGAACAAGGAACGAAGCCGTACAAGTATAATCATATGCAAGAGGAAAAAGCTTCATGAAGGAAGCCCCCAAGTAAACGGGGTATTTGAATTTGCATGTCACAAACAAAGTTTTGACAAGGAGATTTTTTACAAGCAACTTTTTTCCAAAAAAGTATAATGCTTGGTTGAACCGAACACAAGTTAAAAATTAAAACTTTGAGCATGAAAGCGACTTAGCTGATTAATGTGTTTGGCATTGATGACACGGTCCGAGCTTGATGCGGGACAAGGTTTCATCCCCCAAGCCGGTCCCGAGGTGGCGGATCGGAGAGCTCGACATGCCGAAGTGGTGATGTAGCACGGTCATTGCAAGCCGGCAGAGTGATGCCGAAGTCCCCGGCATGGGGTAATGAAGTGTTGACGAAGCCCCCCGTCTAGCCGAGGTGGCGTGGTATGTTAATACGCCGAGTTGACGATACTGCCCAACCCGGATCATTTTCCTATGCACAAAAAGTGATGCAAACCAGAGATAATAGTAAAAAAATCGTTGCATAATAAATAATTTATGCAAAGTGAGTAATAAAAGAATTATGGCCTGGCGCCGAAGTCAATGTCGATGCAGGGCGTCGGCGTGATGCGGTAAAGGCGTGGCAAAGCCTGAATTCACGGGTCGGTCCGAGTTCCGGATGCGACATTCGCCGGACTATGTACGGAGACTGACCGAACCACCATGCAACCATCGTCAATGCGGCCACCATTTGATAGACCTGTGTACATATGATGGACAAGCCAAAGTAATAATTCCTTGGGAAAAATGAACCCAAACAAGCAAAAAATACTGGGATTAATAGCCCCTGGTTTATTTGTTGTAGCAATCCGAAGGAAGGTGATTCCCACAATTGGGACTCGATCCGCACACCCATTGCCCGATGGGCGATAAAACGACGGCATGGCAATGCTGGCAAAGGTTGGCTCGCTGAGGCAAAGCCCTCGGTCCAGCTAACGTGACGGAGCTGGTCGGCTAGTGACGCCGAAGTGTCCGGAGTAGGTTGATGAAGAGATGCGAAGCCCCCGGTCCATCCGAGATGTCGAAGCCTCGATGTTAGCCGATGAGTCGAAGTAGGTCCGCGTGATGGACACCAGCTTGAAGAAGCAATAGTGTGGCCCTGCCGATGCAGGTCGTGACGTGGTCGATGTCGGCTTGATGAAGCGACCGTGCGGCGATGCCGGTATATGCCCGCTCCGTGTAATCCGTGGGGCGGCGATGTTGGTGATGATTTATCCTTCGCGATGCCGGACTCTTGTTTGGCTTGCCGAGATGATGATCCGAAGAAGTTGAGCTCGGCTCAACAAAGTGATGACGTGTCTAGCGCAGGTCGGCAGCCGTGGAGCAATATTGCCGGACTGGTTTGACACCAGCATGATGTTGAAGATCATGTTCAAAAGATCTTGAAGTTAGTGGGATGTGTTCGGGAACAAAACACAATACCCCATACAAAACTTCCTTTAAAAGGATGTCCGAAATCCCGTTCATAAAAAAGACGAACTCGGGTCGGATTCGTTTTCGCGTAGAAAACAGATCCGAAAAGTGATACACTAATCGGAAGGTTCCTGGAGTTTGGACGGTCGGATCGAGCTGAAATTTTGAGATGTGGTAGATATAGGAATTCCGCAGCCGATTAACGGTTGGATCTTCCAAAGGACGTCCAAGCTAGAAGCTGTACACCACGCCCTAAACTCGTCCAGATTCTCGTCCAGATTTGACAGGGCTTCGGTATATCGTGAATTGCCAGAGATTCCTCCATCGGAACTTGACGAAATTTTCCAGGATTGTTGTAGACTCAATTCCACACAATTCCACTGAAGAAATCGTTAAAAAGACACTTGAGGAGGCGATGGCGGCGGACACAAGTTTGCTGTCCAGAAAAACAGCACGGTCGCCCGAGGGCAATGTTGACGTTGAGCCCCGGGTAAGGATGGCAATGGGTCGGGTTTGGATCAGGTTGAACAATATCAAATCCATGTCCATATCCATGAAGACAGTCTTTGCCCACCCATGAAAAAATCCATGGATGAAAAATTGTGTCCATGTCCAAATCTGATGGATATCCATACCCATTTGATATCCATTGGGTCCTCTCGAGACATATAAATAAGACATAACACAATATTAACATAAACTCTTACATTCTTCACCTCGTGGCAGGCTAGACTTCACTTATGGTAAATCAACATCCACTAACAACCTAAGATCATTTAGTATTTTTCTTACATATGAGAATGATGAGTCATTTAAGAAGGAGGTAAAAATAAGGGAAGGGGTGTTGGAATATGTTACGGAGGGGATTGAATGTCAACTAATAAGAGTTACGATGGGGATTGTGTAATTTCTTATGCATGTTTTAGATTAAAAAAAGTGTCAAATTGTTGTGGGGCATATGACCGTGGGGCAGGGATAGCAAATTTTCCTCCATTAAGTCATACAATCGGGTCGGGTTTGGGTATATCCATGGGTACAAGATTATATCCATGCCCTATCCACGAACAATCGGGGCGGGTTTGGGAGCCGCCCATGGACACAAAAGCATATCCAAACCCTATCCATTCGGGTCGGATATCCATGGATATCCATGTCCATGGATAAAATTGCCATCCTTAGCCCCGGGCTCCCTGGATGATTCCTCCGTGATCTTGATTGAGATCGGAGTTGATGTTTATAAAGGCCCCCATCCGAACATGACGATCGGAGGTAGGGTGCAGTCCTTGGTCGAACCAAGGTGACCAGTCGAGCTGGTGACGAAGATGCTGAAGTCGCGGTTGATCTGCAGGCGAGCCATCAACCTTTTGCCAAACACACATCGGAACTCTCAATGAAAGCACCAATGTCGGTGTCAAAACCAGTGGATCTCGATTAGGGGGTCCCGAACTGTGTGTCTAAGGCGGATGGTAACAGGAGGCAGGGGACATGATGTTTTACCCAGGTTCGGGCCCTCTTAATGGAGGTAAAACCCTACATCCTGCTTGATTTATTCTTAATGATATGGGTATTACAAGTGTTGATCTACCACGAGATCGGAGAGGCTAAACCCTAAAAGCTAGCTTATGGTATGATTGTCTGTATATATTCTATCGACTAGCCTGGCCTCGGTTTATATAATGCACCAGAGGCCTAGGATAACAAGAGTCCTAGCTGAATACGCCGGTGGGGAGGAGTCCTTGTCTTGATCACGAAGTCTTGTAGAATCTTCCATGTATGCGGCAACTGTCCGAACTGGCCCATGAGTATACGGCCATGGGGGTCCTCGGCCCAATCTAACAGACCAGGAGATGACGTGGTGAGTACCCCCTAGTCCAGGACACCGTCACCCCTCCAGGAGATTGATGCGGCGAAGAAGATAGCAGCGGGTAAGGCATTAAATATGCAAAGCAAGCATGTGAAGGAGACTTTCCTTTTTCTTACCCGAGTTCGGAGCTCTCCAGGAGCGTTTGCAGATCTTCCCCGCAGTGTGTTGGATGCCGTGGAGTTTTACCGGGCTGAGGAGGGGAGCTCAACGGAGAAGTTGTTCTGGTCTCAGTATACTAGGACCGAACACCCCGTGTCCTTGAGCGACCAGCTGAAGCAGTTGGTCGAACTTCACAAGGTGGCCAAACAGGCCATGAGGGGCCTTATAGTCCGGATGTGGCCTGGCGAGCCCCTTTCTGGTAGCTACTTCCTTATGGTGAGGCGGCTGGTGGAAGCCTGCCCACAGCTTGAAGTCATCAAGCGGTCCGTCTGCATCAAAGGTGCACGCAGAGCTTTTGCCCGGGCGAAGGTGCACTGGGCGAAGCTGGACGCCGTGAAGCTTGTGAAGGAGGGGCCGCCAGAGGGCAAGGAGCATCGTTGCCCCAAGAATTATTATGAGAGTGTCCTGAAGGGTTCCCGCTTAGTGGCAGATGAGTGTGCCAATGATGTAATTTTTGAATGAACATGCCCATGTGATCCTGTAATATGAAACAAGTTCTTTTGCGCCATGTGACGCTTTCTTAATTTAAAATATTATCTTCTATGCGGCCATTTATAAAATCTAAGAGTTGGCCATTCATCGGCTTCTGCCCCCATGTAGCTAGTACTGGGGTGTTCGGGGTAAATCTGAACACTCTTTACCCCAATTTTGGGTCCTTCAAGGGAGGTGCTCAGCGCAACGAACCAGCCATAGAACTCTATGATTTCAAATTTTTGGCGAAGCCCCTGGTATTTGGAGGTCCGAATTTGGGGCGCTATACACGCCTAAGCCGGACAAGGCTGACTCCTCGCCCGAAGCGGAAAAAAGTCTTTAAGGACTTGAGACCTCTTGAACAACGACCAGTCTCTTGCCTTATCATGACAGTCAGTTTTTGGTTTTCTCTACTGAGGTGCTCGTCAGGAAGAACCGGGACACAATGCAGTAGTTCTCCCACCGCTACCTTAGCCGATATAGCGGAGCGTAAGGTACCAAAGCATGGGAGCCGGGCAACCCAACATTTGACCCAAGACATGATTCAGAGCTGGTGCATATAATGCTATAAGTTCGGGGTGCCGCACTGTCGTAAGTGTTCGGACTTCTTGCATCGTATTACGGGGTAAACGAGAGCCCCTGGCGTACTGACCGTACCCGAGCGTGCAGGTGCGGGATGTCGTAAATGGACATATAAGAGAAAGAGAAAAACTTAAATAATGCAAGAACAGATTAATAATATGCATTGTTATTTGAATAATACGTCGAAGCGTACTGGTACAAGTAGTGCAATAAGCATGAAGTAGGACAATTCGAAATGTCCTATGCCAAGGCAAGCTACGCATAAATAGTGAAAAAGCGGCTATATCAAGTAGTACTAGAGACCACTTGGTGGTTCCTGTGTTCGTCTTAGTTTCTTGCAGACTTGGTTGTTGCTTCTAGAATGTGTCCGGCAATCGGACTACCGAAAAGGGCTTCCGAAGAGTTAGACCCTGAAAGAGAAAAGGAATGTCAAAGGTATACAACACCTGGTGTGGTTAAGCCACAATGCGGGGCGTGTCCTGATTGTGCCCCCGCCGATGTCCATGGTATTTTCAATGCGTAGTTATGTACGCGCGGCACGAATTTTGTCGCTGCACTGGGACTGGGACTGGGACGGGGGCTGGATTGCTAGGCGAGCGCTCATCGCGCCAGGCGATCCTGTTGCAGATTGTTCCGGACTCGCTTGAAGGTGTCCGGGGGCTGTAATGCCGAATGAGTGGTTTGCCTGAACAGGCTGCTTTGTGCCTCTGCTGCAAGGGCCGTAGTGTGCTCTTCCGTACGAAGTGAGCGTTCTGTGTTTCCATTTACTGTTATGACCCCACGAGGTCCTGGCATCTTGAGCTTGAGGTATGCGTAATGCGGCACTGCATTGAATTTTGCAAATGTCGTTCGTCCGAGCAGTGCATGATAGCCACTGCGAAACGGGATGATGTCAAAGATTAACTCTTCGCTTCGGAAGTTATCCGGTGATCTGAAGACCACTTCCAGTGTGACTGAGCCTGTGCAATGGGCCTCTACACCTGGGATGACGCCTTTAAAGGTGGTTTTGCTAGGTTTCATCCTTGAGGGATCGATACCCATTTTTCGCATTGTATCCTGATAAAGCAGGTTCAGGCTGTTGCCACCGTCCATAAGGACTCGAGTGAGGTGAAATCCGTCAATGATGGGGTTGAGGACCAGTGCGGCGGATCCGCCATGTCGGATGCTACTGGGGTGGTCCCTGCGATTGAAGGTGATCGAACAAGCAGACCATGTGTTGAACTTCGGGGCGACAGGCTCCATCGCGTAGACGTCCCTTAGTGCACGCTTCCGCTCCTTCTTGGGAATGTGGGTTGCGTATATCATTTTCATTGTCTTCACTTGTGTGGGAAACCCCTTCGGTCCTCCTGGGTTCGGTGGCCGGGGCTCCTCCTCGTCATCGCTATGCATCCCCTTGTCCTTGATTTCGGCATTTAACTTGCCGGCCTGCTTGAACACCCAGCATTCTCTGTTGGTGTGATTGGCTGGCTTGTCAGGGGTGCCGTGGATTTGACACAAGCGATCCAGTATGCGATCCAGACTGGACGGAGCCGGAGTATTTCTTTTGAATGGCTTTTTCCGCTGACCGGATCTGGAGCCCTTGAATCCAGCATTGACTGCCGTATCTTCGGTGTTATCGCCATTATTGTGGCGCTTTGGTCTAATACGACGCTGCCTACCATTGATGTCTTTGGTATCCGAGGTATCCGGATTCCTTGATGTGTTGTTGCTGCGAGCCAGTGATACGTCCATTTTTCATCATGCTTTTATATCGATATTTATTGCATTATGGGCTGTTATTTCACATTATGTCACAATACTTATGGCTATTCTCTCTTATTTTACAAGGTTTACATAAGGAGGGAGAATGCTGGTAGCTGGAATTCTGGGCTGGAAAAGGAGCAAATATTAGAGACCTATTCTGCACAGCTCCAAAAGTCCTGAAACTCCATGGAATACCTTATAATAAATAATGAAAAATCCTCGCCAAAGATGAAGACCAGGGGACCCACACCCTTTCCATGAGGGTGGGGGGCGCCCCCCTAGGGTGCACCCCCTACCTCGTGGGCCCCCCTGGTGGCTCTCCGATGACCATGTTCTCCTATATGAAGTCTTTCATCGAGAAAAAATATGAAGCAACCTTTCGGGACGAAACTCCGCCGCCACGAGGCGGAACCTTGGCGGATCCAATCTAGAGCTCCGGCAGAGCTGTTCTGCCGGGGAAACTTCCCTCCCGGAGGCGGAAATCATCGCCATCGTCATCACCAACGCTTCACTCATCAGGAGAGGGCAATCTCCATCAACATCATCATTAGCACCATCTCATCTCAAAACCCTAGTTCATCTCTGTTGGGGCACGTAGTAATTTCAGAAAATTTCCTACGCACACGCAAGATCATGGTGATGCATAGCAACGAGAGGGGAGAGTGTGATCTACGTACCCTTGTAGATCGACAACGGAAGCGTTTGGTTGATGTAGTCGTACGTCTTCACGGCCCGACCGATCAAGCACAGAAACTACGGCACCTTCGAGTTCTAGCACATGTTCAGCTCGATAATGATCCCCGAACTCCGATCCAGCAAAGTGTCGGGGAAGAGTTCCGTCAGCACGACGGCATGGTGACGATCCTGATGAACTACTGTCGCAGGGCTTCGCCTAAGCACCTCTACAATATTATCGAGGACTATGGTGGAAAGGGGCACCGCACATGGCTAAGAATATGATCATGTGGATCAACTTGTGTCTCTAGGGGTGCTCCCTGCCTCCGTATATAAAGGCTCAAAAGGGGGGGGGGGCGGCCGGCCAAGAGGAGGCATGCCAGGAGGAGTCCTACTCCCTCTGGGAGTAGGACTCCCCCCCTTTCCTAGTTGGAATAGGATTCGCGGAGGGGGGAAAGAGGAGAGAGAGGAGGAAGGGGGGGCCGACCCCCTCTCCTTGTCCTATTCGGACCAAGCGGGGAGGGGCGCGCGGCTCATCTCTGGCCACCTCTCCTCTCTTCCACTAAGGCCCATATACCTCCCGGGGGTTTCGGTAACCTCCTGGTAATCCGGTAAAATCCCGATTTCACCCGGAACACTTCCGATATCCAAATATAGGCTTCCAATATATCAATCATTGTGTCTCGACCACTTCGAGACTCCTCATCATGTCCGTGATCACATTCGGGACTCCGAACAAACTTCGATACATCAAAATGCCTAAACTCATAATATAACTGTCATCGTAACCTTAAGCGTGCGGACCCTATGGGTTCGAGAACAATGTAGACATGACCGAGACACGTCTCCGGTCAATAACCAATAGCGGAACCTGGATGCTCATATTGGCTCCTACATATTCTACGAAGATCTTTTATCGGTCAGACCGCATAACAACATACGTTGTTCCCTTTGTCATCGGTATGTTACTTGTCCGAGATTCGATCATCGGTATCCAATACCTAGTTCAATCTCGTTACCGGCAAGTCTCTTTACTCGTTCCGTAATCCATCGTCCCGCAACTAACTCATTAGTCGCAATGCTTGCAAGGCTTATGTGATGTGCATTACCGAGAGGGCCCAGAGATACCTCTCCGACAATCGGAGTGACAAATCCTAATCTCGAAATACGCCAACCCAACATGTACCTTTGGAGACACCTGTAGAGCTCCTTTATAATCACCCAGTTACGTTGTGACGTTTGGTAGCACACAAAGTGTTCCTCCGGCAAACGGGAGTTGCATAATCTCATAGTCATAGGAACATGTATAAGTCATGAAGAAAGTAATAGCAACATACTAAACGATCGGGTGGTAAGCTAATGGAATGGGTCATGTCAATCAGATCATTCATCTAATGATGTGATCCCGTTAATCAAACAACAACTCTTTGTCCATGGTTAGGAAACATAACCATCTTTGATTAACGAGCTAGTCAAGTAGAGGCATACTAGTGACACTCTATTTGTCTATGTATTCACACATGTATTATGTTTCCGGTTAATACAATTCTAGCATGAATAATAAACATTTATCATGATATAAGGAAATAAATAATAACTTTATTATTGCCTCTAGGGCATATTTCCTTCAGTCTCCCACTTGCACTAGAGTCAATAATCTAGTTCACATCGCCATGTGATTTACCAGCAATAGTTCACATCACCATGTGATTAACACAGATAGTCCACATCGATATGTGATCAACACCCAAAGGGTTTACTAGAGTCAGTAATCTAGTTCACATCGCTATGTGATTAACACCCAAAGAGTACTAAGGTGTGATCATGTTTTGCTTGTGAGATAATTTTAGTCACCGGGTCTGTTATATTCAGATCCGTAAGTATTTTGCAAATATTTATGTCAACAATGCTCTGCACGGAGCTACTCTAGCTAATTGCTCCCACTTTCAATATGTATCTAGATTGAGACTTAGATTCATCTAGATTAGTGTTAAAACTTGCATCGACGTAACCCTTTACGACGAACCTTTTGTCACTTCCATAATCGAGAAACATATCCTTATTCCACTAAGGATAATTTTGACCGTTGTCCAGTGATCTACTCCTAGATCACTATTGTACTCCCTTGCCAAACTCAGTGGTAGGGTATACACTAGATCTGGTACACAGCATGGCATACTTTATAGAACCTATGGCTGAGGCATAGGGAATGACTTTCATTCTCTTTCTATCTTCTGCCGTGGTCGGGCTTTGAGTCTTACTCAATTTCATACCTTGTAACACAGGCAAGAACTCTTTCTTTGACTGCTCCAGTTTGAACTACTTCAAAATCTTGTCAAGGTTTGTACTTATTGAAAAAACTTATCAAGCGTCTTGATCTATCTGTATAGATCTTGATGCTCAATATGTAAGCAGTTTCACCGAGGTCTTTCTTTGAAAAAAACTCCTTTCAAATACTCCTTTATGTTTTGCAGAATAATTCTACATTATTTCCGATCAACAATATGTCATTCACATATACTTATCAGAAATGCTGTAGTGCTCCCACTCACTTTCTTGTAAATACAGGCTTCACCGCAAGTCTGTATAAAACTATATGCTTTGATCAACTCATCAAAGCGTATATTCCAACTCCGAGATGCTTGTACTAGTCCATAGATGGAACGCTGGAGCTTGCACATTTTTGTTAACACCTTTAGGATTGACGAAACCTTCTGGTTGCATCATATACAACTTTTCTTTAAGAAATCCATTAAGGATTGCAGTTTTGTTATCCATTTGCCAGATTTCATAAAATGTTGCAATTGCTAACATGATTCGGACAGACTTTAAGCATAGATACGAGTGAGAAACTCTTATCGTAGTCAACACCTTGAACTTGTTGAAAACCTTTTGCGACAATTCTAGCTTTGTAGATAGTAACACTACTATCAGCGTCCGTCTTCCTCTTGAAGATCCATTTATTCTCAATTGCTTGCCGATCATCGGGCAAGTCAACCAAAGTCCATACTTCGTTCTCATACATGGATCCCATCTCAGATTTCATGGCCTCAAGCCATTTTGCGGAATCTGGGCTCACCATCGCTTCTTCATAGTTCGTAGGTTCGTCATGGTCAAGTAGCATGACCTCCAGAACAGGATTACCGTACCACTCTGGTGCGGATCTCACTCTGGTTTACCTACGAGATTCGGTAGTAACTTGATCTGAAGTTTCATGATCATTATCATTAGCTTCCTCACTAATTGGTGTAGGTGTCACAGAAATAGGTTTCTGTGATGTACTACTTTCCAATAAGGGAGCAGGTACAGTTACCTCGTCAAGTTCTAGTTTCCTCCCACTCACTTCTTTCGAGAGAAACTCCTTCTCCAGAAAGTTTCTGAATTTAGCAACAAAAGTCTTGCCTTCGGATCTGTGATAGAAGGTGTATCCAATAGTTTCCTTTGGATATCCTATGAAGACACATTTCTCCGATTTGGGTTTGAGCTTATCAGGTTGAAGCTTTTTCACATAAGCATCGCAGCCCCAAACTTTCAGAAACGACAACTTTGGTTTCTGGCCAAACCACAGTTCATAAGGCGTCGTCTCAACGGATTTTGATGGTGCCCTATTTAAACGTGAATGCAGCTGTCTTTAATGCATAACCCCAAAACAATAGCGGTAAATCTGTAAGAGACATCATAGATCGCACCATATCAAATAAAGTACGATTACGATGTTCGAACACACCATTACACTGTGGTGTTCCAGGTCATGAGTAGTGAAACTATTTCACATTGTTTTAACTAAAGACGAAACTCGTAATTCAAATACTCTTCTCCACGATCAGATCGTAGAAACTTTATTTTCTTGTTACGATGATTTTCCACTTCACTCTGAAATTCTTTGAACTTTTCAAATGTTTCAGACTTATGATTCATCAAGTAGATATACCCATATCTGCTCAAATCATCTGTGAAGTTCAGAAAATAACGATACTTGCCGTGAGCCTTAACACTCATCGGACCACATACATCAGTATGTACTATTTTCAATAAGTCAGTTGCTCGCTCCGGAGAACGGAGTCTTAGTCATCTTGCCCATGAGGCATGGTTCGCAAGCATCAAGTGATTCCAAAATCCCATCAGCATGGAGTTTTTTTCATGCGCTTTACACCAATATGACCTAAACGGCAGTGCTACAAATAAGTTGCACTATCATTATTAACTTTGCATCTTTTGGTTTCAATATTATGATTATGTGTATCACTACGATCGAGATCCAACGAACTATTTTCATTGGGTGTGTAACCATATAAGGTTTTATTCATGTAAACAGAACAACAATTTATTCTCTTACTTAAATGAATAACCGTATTACAATAAACATGATCAAATCATATTCATGCTCAACGCAAACACCAAATAACACTTATTCAGGTTCAACACTAATCCCGAAAGTATAGGGAGTGTGGGATGATGATCATATCAATCTTGGAACCACTTCCAACACACATCGTCACTTCACCCTTAACTAGTCTCTGTTTATTCTGCAACTCACGTTTCGAGTTACTAATCTTAGCAACTAAACTAGTATCAAATACTGAGGGGTTGCTATAAACACTAGTAAAGTACACATCAATAACATGTATATCAAATATACTTATGTTCACTTTGCCATCCTTCTTATCTGCCAATCACTTGGGGTGGTTCCGCTTCCAGTGACCAGTCCCTTTGCAGTAGAAACACTTAGTCTCAGGCTTAGGACCAGACTTGGGCTTCTTCACTTGAGCAGCAACTTGCTTGCTATTCTTCTTGAAGTTCCCCTTCTACCCTCTGCCCTTTTCTTGAAACTAGTGGTCTTGTCTACCATCAACACTTGATGTTTTTCTTGATTTCTACCTTCGTCAATTTCCGCATTACGAAGAGCTTGGGAATCGTTTCTGTTATCCCTTGCATATCATAGTTCATCACGAAGTTCTACTAACTTGGTGATGGCGACTAGGGAATTCTGTCAATCACTATCTTATCTGGAAGATTAACTCCCACTTGATTCAAGCGATTGTAGTACTCAGACAATCTGGGCACATGCTCACTAGTTGAGCAATTCTCCTCCATCTTTTAGCTATAGAACTTGTTGGAGACTTGATATCTCTCAACTCGGGTATTTGCTTGAAATATTAACTTCAACTCCTGGAACACCTCATATGCTCCATGATGTTCAAAACGTCTTTGAAGTCCCGATTCTAAGCCATTAAGCATGGTGCACTAAACTATCAAGTAGTCATCATATTGAGCTAGCCAAACGTTCATAACGTCTGCATCTGCTCCTGCAATAGGTCCGTCACCTAGCGGTGCATCAAGGACATAATTCTTCTGTGCAGCAATGAGGATAAACCTCAGATCACGGATCCAATCCGCATCATTGCTACTAACATCTTTCAACACAATTTTCTCTAGGAACATATCAAAATAAACACAGGGAAGCAACAATGCGAGCTATTGATCTACAACATAATTTGCAAAATACTACCAGGACTAAGTTCGTGATAAATTTAAGTTCAATTAATCATATTACTTAAAGAACTCCCACTTAGATAGACATCCCTCTAATCATCTAAGTGATCACGTGATCCAAATCAACTAAACCATAACCGATCATCACGTGAAATGGAGTAGTTTTCAATGGTGAACATCGCTATGTTGATCATATCTACTATATGATTCACGCTCGACCTTTCGATCTCAGTGTTCCGAGGCCATATCTGCATATTCTAGGCTCGTCAAGTTTAACCTGAGTATTCTGCGTGTGCAAAACTGGCTTGCACCCGTTGTAGATGGACGTAGAGCTTATCACACCCGATCATCACGTGGTGTCTGGGCACGACGAACTTTGGCAACGGTGCATACTCAGGGAGAACGCTTTTATCTTGAAATTTAGTGAGAGATCATCTTATAATGCTACCGTCAATCAAAGCAAGATAAGATGCATAAAAGATAAACATCACATGCAATCAATATAAGTGATATGATATGGCCATCATCATCTTGTGCTTGTGATCTCCATCTCCGAAGCACCGTCATGATCACCACCGTCACCGGCGCGACACCTTGATTTCCATCGTAGCATCGTTGTCGTCTCGCCAATCTTATGCTTCTACGACTATCGCTACCGCTTAGTGATAAAGTAAAGCATTACAGGGCGATTGCATTGCATACAATAAAGCGACAACCATATGGCTCCTGCCAGTTGCCGATAACTCGGTTACAAAACATGATCATCTCATACAATAAAATTTAGCATCATGTCTTGACCATATCACATCACAACATGCCCTGCAAAAACAAGTTAGACGTCCTCTACTTTGTTGTTGCAAGTTTTACGTGGCTACTACGGGCTTAAGCAAGAACCAATCTTACCTACGCATCAAAACCACAATGATAGTTTGTCAAGTTGGTGCTGTTTTAACCTTCGCAAGGACCGGGCGTAGCCACACTCGGTTCAACTAAAGTTGGAGAAACTGTCACCCGCAAGCCACCTATGTGCAAAGCACATCGGGAGAACCGGTCTCGCGTAAGCGTACGCGTAATGTCGGTCCGGGCCGCTTCGTCCAACAATACCGCCAAACCAAAGTATGACATGCTGGTAAGCAGTATGACTTATATCGCCCACAACTCATTTGTGTTCTACTCGTGCATATAACATCAACATATAAACCTAGGCTCGGATGCCACTGTTGGGGAACATAGTAATTTCAAAAAATTTCCTACGCACACGCAAGATCATGGTGATGCATAGCAATGAGAGGGGAGAGTGTGATCTACGTACCATTGTAGATCGACAACGGAAGCGTTTGGTTGATGTAGTCGTACGTCTTCACGGCCCAACCGATCAAGCACCGAAACTACAGCACCTCCGAGTTCTAGCACACGTTCAGCTCGATGACGATCCCCGAACTCCGATCCAGCAAAGTGTCGGGGAAGAGTTCCGTCAGCACGACGGCGTGGTGACGATCTTGATGAACTACTGTCGCAGGGCTTCGCCTAAGCACCGCTACAATATTATCGAGGACTATGGTGGAAGGGGGCACCGCACACGGCTAAGAATATGATCACGTGGATCAACTTGTGTCTCTAGGGGTGCTCCCTGCCTCCGTATGTAAAGGCTCAAAGGGGGGGGGGCAGCCGGCCAAGAGGAGGCGCGCCAGGAGGAGTCCTACTCCCTCCGGGAGTAGGACTCCCCCCCTTTCCTAGTTGGAATAGGATTCACGGAGGGGGGAAAGAGGAGAGAGAGGAGGAAGGGGGGGCCGGCCCCCTCTCCTTGTCCTATTCGGACCAAGGGGGGAGGGGCGCGCGGCCCATCTCTGGCCACCTCTCCTCTCTTCCACTAAGGCCCATATACCTCCCAGGGGGTTCCGGTAAAATCCCGATTTCACCCGGAACACTTCCGATATCCAAATATAGGCTTCCAATATATCAATCTTTATGTCTCGACCACTTTGAGACTCCTCGTCATGTCCGTGATCACATCCGGGACTCCGAAAAAACTTCGGTACATCAAAATGCTTAAACTCATAATATAACTGTCATCGTAACCTTAAGCGTGCGGACCCTACGGGTTCGAGAACAATTAGACATGACCGAGACATGTCTCCGGTCAATAACCAATAGCGGAACCTGGATGCTCATATTGGCTCCTACATATTCTACGAAGATCTTTTATCGGTCAGACCGCATAACAACATACGTTGTTCCCTTTGTCATCGGTATGTTACTTGTCCGAGATTCGATCGTCGGTATCCAATACCTAGTTCAATCTCGTTACCGGCAAGTCTCTTTACTCGTTCCGTAGTCCATCATCCCGCAACTAACTCATTAGTCGCAATGCTTGCAAGGCTTATGTGATGTGCATTACCGAGAGGGCCCAGAGATACCTCTCCGAGAATCGGAGTGACAAATCCTAATCTCGAAATACGCCAACCCAACATGTACCTTTGGAGACACCTGTAGAGCTCCTTTATAATCACCCAGTTACGTTGTGACGTTTGGTAGCACACAAAGTGTTCCTTCGGCAAACGGGAGTTGCATAATCTCATAGTCATAGGAACATGTATAAGTCATGAAGAAAGCAATAGCAACATACTAAACGATCGGGTGCTAAGCTAATGGAATGGGTCATGTCAATCAGATCATTCATCTAATGATGTGATCCCGTTAATCAAACAACAACTCTTTGTCCATGGTTAGGAAACATAACCATCTTTGATTAACGAGCTAGTCAAGTAGAGGCATACTAGTGACACTCTGTTTGTCTATGTATTCACACATGTATTATGCTTCCGTTTAATACAATTCTAGCATGAATAATAAACATTTATCATGATATAAGGAAATATGTAATAACTTTATTATTGCCTCTAGGGCATATTTCCTTCAATCTCTTGTATCCAATTCTTGTCTCGATGTCCGGGATTGGTGCTAGTAGGTTGCTAGTTGGTTTAATTGGTGGAAGATCATATGTTCAGATCCTTTATGCATATTATTACCCCTCTGATTATGAATATGAATATGCTTTGTGAGTAGTTACATTTGTTCCAGAGGACAAGGGAGAAGTCTTGCTATTAGTAGTCATGTGAATTTGGTATTTGTTCCATATTTTGATGAGATGTATGTTGTCTAGCCTCTAGTGGTCTTATGTGAACATCGACTACATAACACTTCACCATTATTTGGGCCTAGAGGAAGGCATTGGGAAGTAATAAGTAGATGATGGGTTGCTAGAGTGAAATAAGCTTAAACCCTAGTTTATGCGTTGCTTCGTAAGGGGCTGATTTGGATCCATATGTTTCATGCTATGGTTAGGTTTACCTTAATACTTTTGTTGTAGTTGCGGATGCTTGCAATAGAGGTTAATCATAAGTGGGATGCTTGTTCAAGTAAGAACAGCACCCAAGCACCGGTCCACCCACATGTCAAATTATCAAAGTACCGAACGCGAATCACATGAACGTGATGAAAACTAGCTTGACGATATTCCCATGTGTCCTTGGGAGCGCTTTTCCTTATATAAGAGTTTGTCCAGGCTTGTCCTTTGCTACAAAAAGGATTGGGCCACCTTGCTGAACTTTATTTACTTTTGTTACTTGTTGCTCGTTACAAATTATCTCATCACAAAACTATCTATTACCACTTATTTCAGTACTTGCAGAGAATACCTTGCTGAAAAACGCTTATCATTTCCTTCTGCTCCTCATTGGGTTCGACACTCTTACTTATCAAAAGGACTACGATAGATCCCCTATACTTGTGGGTCATCACGACTCTTTTCTGGCACCGTTGCCGAGGAGTGAAGCGCCTTTGGTAGGTGGAATTTGGTAAGGAAAAATTTATATGAGGGGCTTGTTCGGGGTATCTTCACCCCGACCAGAAGAGCAAAGAGTTGCTCCTCAACCTACTGAACCTATTGAAAATGAAATTCCTTATGAGTATCCTTCGGGTATGATAGAAAAACTGCTAGCTAATCCTTTTACGGGAGAGGGAACAAAGCATCCTGATGAACACCTAATATATGTGGATGAAGTTTGTGGATTATTTAAGCTTGCAAGTATACCCGATGATGTTGCTAAGAAGAAGGTCTTCCCTTTATCTTTGAAGGGAGACGCATTGATATGGTATAGGCTATGTGATGATACGAGATCATGGAACTATAGAAGATTGAAATTGGAATTTCATCAAAAGTGTTACCCTATGCATCTTGTTCATCGTGATCGCAATTATATATATAATTTTTGGCCTCGCGAAGGAGAAAGCATCGCTCAAGCTTGGGGGAGGTTTAAATCAATGTTATATTCATGCCCCAATCATGAGCTCTCAAGAGAAATGATTATTCAAAATTTTATGCTTGACTTTCTGAAAATAATCGCACCATGCTAGATACTTTTTGTGCTGGCTCTTTTATGATGAAGACTATTGGATTTAGATGGGATTTATTGGATAGAATTAAACGCAACTCTGAAGATTGGGGTCTCGACAAAGGTAAGGAGTCAGGTATGACACCTAAGTTTGATTGTGTTAAATCTTTTATGGATACCGATATTTTCCGTAAGTTTAGCACTAAATATGGACTTGATTCTGAGATAGCAGCTTATTTCTGTGAATCTTTTGCTACTTATGTTGATCTCCCTAAGGAGAAGTGGTCTAAATATCATCCTCCCATAGAAGTAAAAGTAGCTGCATCTATTAAAGTTGAAGAAAAGACTGTCACTTATAATGATCCTATTGTTCCTACTTGTTATGTTGAGAAACCACCTTTCCCTGTTAGGATAAAGGATCATGCTAAAGCTTCAACTATGGTTCGTAAAAGAAATACTAAAACATATACACCTCCTGAACAAGTTAAAGTAGAACCTAATATTGCTATTGTTAAAGATCTCTTGTCTGATAATATAGATGGGCATGTTATTTACTTTTGTAATGAAACTGCTAGAATTGCTAAACCCCGTGATAGAGATAAACCTAGACCTGTGGTAGGCATGCCTGTTATTTCTGTTAAAATAGGAGATCATTGTTATCATGGCTTATGTGATATGGGTGCTAGTGCTAGTGCAATACCTATTGACTTATACAAAGAAATTATGCATGACATTGCACCTGCTAAGTTAGAAGAAATTGATGTTACTATTAAACTTGCTAATAGAGATACTATTTCACCAATGGTAATTGTTAGAGATGTTGAAGTCTTGTGTGGGAAAACTAAATATCCTGCTAATTTTCTTGTTCTTGGTTCCCCACAAGATAGCTTTTGTCCCATTAAATTTGGTAGACCCTTCTTAAATGCTGTTAATGCTACCATAGACTGCACAAGGGATGTTGTTACTATCGGCTTAGATGATATGACTCATGAGTTTAATTTCTCTAAATTTAGTAAACAACACCGTGAAGAAGAATTGCCTAGTAAGGATGAAATTATTGGTCTTGCTTCTATTGCCGTACCTCCTATTGATCCTTTAGAACAATATTTGCTAGACCATGGGAATGATATGTTTATGAATGAAAGAAGGGAAATAGATGAAGTATTTTTTAAACAGGAACCTATGCTGAAACACAATTTGCCTGTTGAAATCTTAGGCGACCCCCCTCCACCTAAGGGTGATCCCGTGTTTGAGCTTAAACCGTTGCCTGATAATCTTAAATATGCTTATCTTGATGAAAAGAAGATATATCCTGTTATTATTAGTGCTAACCTTTCAGAGCATGAAGAAGAAAGATTATTGAAAACTCTGAAGAAGCACCGTGCTGCTATTGGATATACTCTTGATGATCTTAAGGGCATTAGTCCCACTCTATGTCAACATAAAATAAATTTGGAAGAAGATGCCAAACCAGTTCGTGATCCTCAACGACGTCTGAATCCTAAAATGAAAGAAGTGGTAAGAAAATAAATACTAAAGCTTCTGGAGGCAGGTATAATTTATCCCGTTGCTGATAGTCAGTGGGTAAGTCCTGTTCATTGTGTCCCTAAGAAGGGAGGTATTACTGTTGTTCCTAATGATAAAGATGAATTGATTCCACAAAGAATTATTACAGGTTATAGGATGGTAATTGATTTCCACAAATTAAATAAGGCTACTAAGAAAGATCATTACCCCTTACCTTTTATCGATTAAATGCTAGAAAGATTATGCAAGCATACACATTACTGCTTTCTAGATGGTTATTCTGATTTCTCTCAAATACCTGTGTCGGCTAAAGATCAATCAAAGGCTACTTTTACATTCCCTTTTGGTACTTTTGCTTATAGACGTATGCCTTTTGGTTTATGTAATGCACCTGTTACCTTTCAAAGATGCATGATGGCTATATTCTCTGACTTTTGTGAAAAGATTTGTGAGGTTTTCATGGACGACTTTTCCGTCTATGGATCTTCTTTTGATGATTGCTTGAGCAATCTTGATCGAGTTTTACAGAGATGTGAAGAAACTAATCTTATCTTGAATTGGGAAAAGTGCCACTTTATGGTTAATGAGGGTATTGTCTTGGGGCATAAAGTTTCTGAAAGAGGTATTGAAGTTGATAAAGCCAAGGTTGATGCTATTGAAAAGATGCCATGTCCCAAGGACATCAAAGGTACAAGAAGTTTCCTTGGTCACGCCGGATTTTATAGGAGGTTCATTAAGGACTTCTCAAAAATTTCTCGGCCTCTGACTAATTTATTACAAAAAGATATACCATTTGTCTTTGATGATGATTGTGCAGAAGCATTTGAAATACTTAAGAAAGCATTAGTCTCTACACCTATTGTTCAGCCACCTAATTGGAATTTACCCTTTGAAATTATGTGTGATGCTATTGATTATGCCGTAGGTGCTATTCTAGGGAAAAAAGTTGATAAGAAATTGAATGTTATCCATTATGCTAGTAAGACTCTAGACAATGCTCAAAGAAATTATGCTACTACTGAAAAAGAACTTATAGCAGTTGTATTTGCTTGTGATAAATTCAGACCTTATATTGTTGATTCTAAAGTAACTATCCACACTGATCATGCTACTATTAAGTATCTTATGGAGAAGAAAGATACTAAACCTAGACTTATTAGATGGGTTCTCTTGCTACAAGAATTTGATTTGCATATTGTTGATAGAAAAGGAGCTGAGAACCCCGTTGCAGACAACTTATCTAGGTTAGAGAATGTTCTTGATGACCCACTACCTATTGATGATAGCTTTCCTGATGAACAATTAAATGTCATAAGTACTTCTCGTAGTACTCCTTGGTATGCTGATTATGCTAATTAAATTGTTGCTAAATTCATACCACCTAGCTTCACATACCAACAAAAGAAAAAGTTCTTCTATGATTTGAGACATTATTTTTGGGATGACCCACATCTTTATAAAGAAGGAGTAGATGGTGTTATTAAACGTTGTGTACCTGAGCATGAACAGGAACAGATCCTACGCAAGTGCCACTCCGAAACTTATGGAGGACACCACGCGGGAGATAGAACTGCACATAAGGTATTGCAATCCGGTTTTTATTGGCCTACTCTCTTCAAGGATGCCCGTAAGGTTGTCCTATCTTGTGATCAATGTCAAAGAATTGGTAATATTAGTAGACGTCAAGAAATGCCTATGAATTATTCACTTGTTATTGAACCATTTGATGTTTGGGGCGTTAATTATATAGGACCTTTTCCTGCCTCTAATGGATATACACATATTTTAGTTGCTGTTGATTACGTCACTAAGTGGGTAGAAGCTATTCCAACTAGTAGTGCTGAACATAACACTTCTATTAAAATGCTTAAAGAAGTTTTTTTCTGAGGTTTGGAGTCCCTAGATATTTAATGACTGATGGTGGTTCACATTTTATTCATGGTGCTTTTCGTAAAATGCTTGCTAAATATGACGTCAATCATAGAATTGCATCTCCGTATCACCCACAGTCTAGTGTTCAAGTAGAATTGAGTAATAGAGAACTCAAATTAATTTTGCAAAAGACTGTCAATAGGTCTAGAAGGAATTGGTCCAAGAAACTTGATGATGCATTATGGGCCTATAGAACTGCATATAAAAATCCTATGGGTATGTCTCCGTATAAAATGGTATATGGTAAAGCATGTCACTTACCTCTCGAACTAGAACATAAGGCATATTGGGCTATTAAAGAGCTCAACTATGATTTTAAACTTGCCGGTGAAAAGAGGTTATTTGATATTAGCTCACTTGATGAATGGAGAACCCAAGCTTATGAAAATGCCAAGTTGTTTAAAGAAAAGGTTAAAATATGGCATGACAAAAGGATACAAAAGTGTGAGTTTAATGTAGGTGATTATGTATTGCTATACAACTCTCGTTTAAGATTTTTTGCAGGAAAACTTCTCTCTAAATGGGAAGGCCCCTATGTTATCGAGGATGTCTATCGTTCCGGTGCCATAAAAATCAACAACTTCGATGGCACAAATCCGAAGGTGGTAAACGGTCAGAGAATTAAACATTATATCTCAGGTAATCCCATAAATGTTGAAACCAATATTATTGAAACCGTAACCCCATAGGAATACATAAGGGACACTTTCCAGAATGTTTCAGACTCCGAAAAGGAATAGGTATGTGGTACGGTAAGTAAACCGACTCCAAAACAATTTTTAAGGCAATATTTCTCTGTTTTGGAATATTTAGAAAAATAGAAAATTAAGTAGAAGTACGGGAAGGACTCGAGGGCCCCACGAGGGTGGAGGGCGTGCCCTACACCCTTGGGAGTGCCCCCTACCTCGTGAGCACCTCGTGTGCCTTTCGGGCTCCGTTTTCTTGCACGATACGTATTTTGGTCGGTAAAAATTCACTATATATTCTCCCAGAGATTTTGACTCCCGTATCACGCAAATATCTCTTGTCTTTGTTTTGAGCTATCCAAGGGCAACATGTCGTCCCAGGATTCAGAAGGAGAAAGCTATGTGGCTGATTACCTTGCAGATCCTAAGGTCTATGGGATGTGGAGCGTTTCGGTTGGACTACGGAAGAAGAAGAAGAGGACTATGAACCCAAGGAAAAGGAGGAGACGAGCTCAGATGAAGATGAAGTCCCACTACCTCAACCTGGGGACATGCATGTGGAGTTCAAAAAGTCAAGCCTCCCGGATAGGGTAAAGAAACCTAAGATCGAGTTTATCCCTTTTCGCCTCTTACAGGAGAACAAGCAGGAACTATGCAAAAAGATACTGAGCTTGGAGCAGGAGATCGAGGACCTAAGGGACCAAAATTCTGTCGTCAAGCGCAAATTAAGGAAGAAGCCTATGCCATAAACAAAACCATCATCTTCTCCACCAACAAAGAAGAATTGAGTATTTGGTATGGGCACTCCCCTTGGCAACTTCCAAGCTTGGGGGAGGTGCCCCGGTATCGTATCACAATCACAACTCTTATCTGTACTGTTTTCCTTAGTTCGATCCTATTAGTAGTATTTTGATCTAGTAGAATAAAGTTTATGGCACGATCTAGTTTTAAGTCTCGCTTTGTGATCTCTCTATGTAATCGAGTCCGTGAGCTATATAATAAAGATTAGTGTTGAGTCAAGGGCTTGATTTTCTTGCTATGATCTTGGGTGAATAAAAGAAAAGAGAAAAAGAATAAGAAGAAACAAAAGTTCATATTGATCTTATTGATAGTAATGACTTCACATAGAAAGAGTGTGATGATTAAAAGTTGTTGGGAGTTGGCAGACATAGCTTTGGTCATCGTTGCAATTAATAGGAAGTAATAAGGAAAGAGAGGTTTCACATATAAATACTATTATTGACATCTTTTATGATTGGGAGCACTCATCAAAATACGACATGCTAAAGAGTTGATGTTGGAAAAGGAAGACAACGTAATGGGTTATGTTTTCTTATATCTGAGATAAAGTATGTTGTCATGGATCATCCAACATGTTGAGCTTGCCTTTCCCCCTCATGCTAGCCAAATTCTCAGCACCAAGTAGAGATACTACTTGTGCTTCCAAATACCCTTAAACCAGTTTTGCCATGAGAGTCCACCATATCTACCTATGGATTGAGTAAGATCCTTCAAGTAAGTTGTCATCGGTGCAAAGCAATAAAAATTGCTCTAAATATGTATGATTAGTGTGGGAGAAATAAGCTTTATACAATCTTGTGATGTGGAAGTAATAAAAGCGACGTACTGCATAATAAAGGTTCATATCACAAGGGGCAATATAAAGTGACGTTCTTTCGCATTAAGATTTTGTGCATCCAACCATAAAAGCGCATGGCAACCTCTGCTTCCCTCTGCGAAGGGCCTATCTTTTATTATTATCTTCTACCTTATGCAAGTTTCATGGTGATCTTCACCTCTCCCTTTTTCATTTTATCCTTTGGCAAGCCCAGCATGTTGGAAAGAACCTGATATATATATATATATATATATATATATATATATCTAATTGGATGTAGGGGGCATGAGTTATTATTGTTGACATTACCCTCGAGGTAAAAGGTTGTGGGGCGAAACTATAAGCACCTATCTTTCTCTGTGTCCGATTAAAACTCTGTAACCACAAGTATTGCACGTGTGTTAGCAATTATGAAGGATTATATGATAGTTGAGTATGTGGACTTGCTTTTTAGCTCTGACATAGACTCTTTCTGATGTTATAATTTGCAATTGCTTCAATGACTGAGGTTATAGTTTGTTGGTTCTCAATAAGGTTTGTGATTCATACTTTTGCATTGTGAATAGATCATCACTTGAACATAAGTAATCATATGACAATATCTATGTATGTTGCTGTTATGAGAATAATCATGATGCCCTCACGTCCGTATTTTATTTTTTATCGACGCCTCTACCTCTAAACATGGGGACATATTTATTGTTATCAGCTTTCGCTTAAGGACAAGCGAGGTCTAAGCTTGGGGGAGTTGATACGTCCATTTTGCATCATGCTTTTATATCGAAATTTATTGCATTATGGCCTGTTATTTCACATTATGTCACAATACTTATGGCTATTCTCTCTTATTTTACAAGGTTTACATAAGGAGGGAGAATGCCGGCAGCTGGAATTCTGGGCTGGAAAAGGAGCAAATATTAGAGACCTATTCTGCACAGCTCCAAAAGTCCTGAAACTCCACGGAATACCTCATAATAAATAATGAAAAATCCTCGCCAAAGATGAAGACCAGGGGGCCCACACCCTTTCCACGAGGGTGGGGGGCGCCCCCCTAGGCGCGCCCCCTACCTCGTCAGCCCCCTGGTGGCTCTCCGATGACCATGTTCTCCTATATGAAGTCTTTCATCGAGAAAAAATAAGAAGCAACCTTTCGGGACGAAACTCCGCCGCCATAAGGCGGAACCTTGGCGGATCCAATCTAGAGCTCCGGCAGAGCTGTTCTGCCGGGGAAACTTCTCTCCCAGAGGGGGAAATCATCGCCATCGTCATCACCAACGCTCCTCTCATCGGGAGAGGCCAATCTCCATCAACATCTTCATCAGCACCATCTCATCTCAAAACCCTAGTTCATCTCTTGTATCTAATTCTTATCTCCAAGTCCAGGATTGGTGCTAGTAGGTTGCTAGTAGTGTTAATTACTCCTTGTAGTTGATGCTAGTTGGTGTAATTGGTGGAAGATCATATGTTCAGATCCTTTATGCATATTATTACCCCTATGATTATGAATATGAATATGCTTTGTGAGTAGTTACGTTTGTTCCTGAGGACAAGGGAGAAGTCTTGCTATTAGTAGTCATGTGAATTTGGTATTGGTTCGATATTTTGATGAGATGTATGTTCTCTAGCCTCTAGTGGTGTTATGTGAACGTTGACTACATAACACTTCACCATTATTTGGGCCTAGAGGAAGGCATTGGGAAGTAATAAGTAGATAATGGGTTGCAAGAGTGACAGAAGCTTAAACCCTAGTTTATGCGTTGCTTCATAAGGGGCTGATTTGGATCCATATGTTTCATGCTATGGTTAGGTTTACATTAATACTTTTGTTGTAGTTGCGGATGCTTGCAATAGAGGTTAATCATAAGTGGGATGCTTGTTCAAGTAAGAACAACACCCAAGCACCGGTCCACCCACATGCCAAATTATCAAAGTACCAAACGCGAATCACATGAATGTGATGAAAACTAGCTTGACGATATTCCCATGTGTCCTTGGGAGCGCTTTTTTCCTTATATAAGAGTTTGTCCAGGCTTGTCCTTTTCTACAAAAAGGATTGGGCCACCTTGCTGCACTTTATTTACATTTGTTACTTGTTGCTCATTACGAATTATCTCATCACAAAACTATCTGTTACCACTTATTTCAGTACTTGCAGAGAATACCTTGCTGAAAACCGCTTATCATTTCCTTCTGCTCCTCGTTGGGTTCGACACTCTTACTTATCGAAAGGACGACAATAGATCCCCTATACTTGTGGGTCATCAGCCAGCCAGCTGTCCTCGCCCGCGCAAAAGCGGGTCATGAGTGTTGTGAGGGCTGCCATAGATTTCGGCTTCTCCTGGCCGAGGTGGCGGGCAAGCCACTCGTCGCAGATGTTATGCTTGAATGCCGCTAGGGCTTCTGCATTCGGACAGTCTACAATTTGATTTTTCTTAGTCAGGAATCGTTTCCAGAATTGTCTGGCCGATTCCCCTGGCTGCTGGTTATGTGGCTCAAGTCATCAGCATCCGATGGCCGCACATAAGTGCCCTGGAAGTTGTCAAGAAATGCATCTTCCAAATCCTCCCAACTGCCGACGGAATCTGCTGGCAAGCTATTCAGCCAATGCCGAGCTGGTCCTTTGAGTTTTAGTGGGAGGTACTTGATGGCATGTAGATGGTCACCGCGAGCCATGTGGATGTGAAGGAGGAAATCCTCAATCCATACAGCGGGATCTGTTGTGCCGTCGTATGATTCGATATTTATGGGTTTGAAACCTTCCGGAAATTCATGATTCATAACTTCATCAGTGAAGCATAGGGGGTGTGCGGCACCTCTGTGCCAGGCTATATCCTAACGTAGTTCGTATGAGTCTTGTCTGCTGTATTCGGCCCGGCCGGATTAACTCTTGGTGAATCCGACGCGACGGTCATCGTCCCGTGTGGGCGCACGTGCCCGTGTCCCGTATATTGACCTTGCGATTTTTGCCTTACTGTCCAAGATGTCTCACAGGTCCTCTGTGTTGCCCCGGGCCTTAGTATTTTTAACTGAGTGGCGATGGGGTGCGGTCTGAATTTTAGGCTGAAACGCCTCTCTTGCTCGGCCACGTAGTGGCCGGTCAGCCGCATCGTACACTGGTGAATGAGGTTTCAATTCTTCCTCCTCAAGGTGAGGTAGCAACCTGCGTTTTGGGTAACTCTTGGACAGGCGCTCGAGTTCATGCTCCTTGGCCGCAAGGACCCCGGTCCATCTGTCTACTAGCAGGTCTTGATCAGCTTGAAGCTGTTGCCATTTCTTCTTTAGGCTATTTGCCGTGGCCATAAGCCGGTGCTTGAAGCGCTCTTGGTCGACGGGGTCCTCAGGCACGATAAACTCATCATCGCCGAGGCTCGCCTTGTCTTCGGAGAGAGGCATGTAATTGTCCTCCTCCCATTCTCCATCTGCTGCCTGCTCTGGAGGGCTAGCTTGTTCGTCCTCTAGCTCTACACCGTGCTGGAGGGGGTTGTTGTTGTCTTCGGCGCTATCCGGAGTGTTACTATCTCCTGTGCCGGTATCACTGCTCTTGCTGTGGCGGGACTTAGAGCGGCGCCGATGACGTCGGCTCTTGGGTTGCTTCTTGGAGGGGTCATCTGTAACGCCCTCGATGCGGCTATATCTCTCACGTGTCGAAGCACGACTTAGAGGCATAACCGCATTGAAAGCAATGTCGCAAGTGAGGTAATCTTCACACAACCCATGTAAATACATAAGGGAAAAAGATACATAGTTGGCTTACAATCGCCACTTCACACAATTACATGAATAAAGCACTACAACATCCAAATACAATCAAGGTCCGACTACGGAATCAAAATAAAAGAAGACTACCCCAAATGCTACACAGATGCCCGATCGACCCCAACTGGGCTCCACTACTGATCAACTAGAACGAAACAACACAAAGGACAAGATCTTCATCGAGCTCCTCCTTGAGCTTAGTTGCGTCATCTGCACGGTTCAACGGCACCTGCAAGCTGGTTTTGGAAGTATCTGTGAGTCATGGGGACTTAGCAATCTCGCACCCTCGTGATCAAGACTATTTAAGCTTATGGGTAAGGTAAAGGTATAAGGTGGAGCTGCAGCAAGCGACTAGCATAAATGGTGTCTAACATACGCAGATGAGAGCGAGAAGAGAAGGCAAAGCACGATCGAGAAACTATGATCAAGAAGTGATCCTAGAACAACCTACGTCAAGCATAACTCCAACACTGTGTTCACTTCCCGGACTCCGCCGGAAAGAGACCATCACGGTTACACACGCGGTTGATGCATTTTAATTAAGGTCAACTTCAGGTTTTCTACAACCGGACGTTAACGAATTCCCATTTGCCCATAACCGCGGGCACGGCTTTCGAAAGTTCAAATCCCTGCAGGGGAGTCCCAACTTAGCCCATGACAAGCTCTCACGGTCAACGAAGGATATTCCTTCTAGCGGGAAGACCCGATCAGACTCGGAATCCCGGTTACAAGACATTTCGATAGGTAAAACAAGACCAGCAAAGCCGCCCGATGCGCCGACAAATCCCGATAGGAGCTGCACATATCTCGTTCTCAGGGCACATCGGATAGGTTAAGCTACGAGTAAAACCAACCCTCGAGTTGCCCCGAGGTGGCCCCGTAGGCTGCCCGTTTCGGACCAACACTCAAAGGAGCACTGGCCCGGGGGGGTTAAAATAAAGATGACCCTTGAGTCTGCGAAACCCAAGGGAAAAGAGGCTAGGTGGTGAATGGTAAAACCAATGTTGGGCATTGCTGGAGGAGTTTTATTCAAGGCGAACTGTCAAGGGGTTCCCATTATTACCCAACCGCGCAAGGAACGCAAAATCCGGGAACATAACACTGATATGACGGAAACTAGGGCGGCAAGAGTGGAACAAAACACCAGGCATAAGGCCGAGCCTTCCACCCTTTACCAAGTATATAGATGCATTAATTAAATAAGAGGTATTGTGATATCCCAACAAGTACACATGTTCCAATAAGGAACAACATCTCCATGTTCCAACAAGGAACAAACTTCAATGTTCACCTGCAACTAACAACGCTATAAGAGGGGCTGAGCAAAGCGGTAACTTAGCCAAACAACGGTTTGCTAGGACAAGGTGGGTTAGAGGCTTGGTTCAACAAAATGGGAGGCATGATAATCAAGTGGTAGGGATCGCAGCATAGGCATAGCAAAAGAGCGGGCATCTAGCAAGCAAAGATAGAAGGGATTTCGAGGGTATGGTCATCTTGCCTGAAATCCCGCAAGGAAGAAGAACGAGTCCATGAAGAAGATAAACGGACGTAGTCGAACGGATCCTCACACACACGACGTTATCGGAACCAACCCGAAGAAGCAACACCGGAAAGAAGCAAACGACATAGTAAACAACCAACACATCAACATGGCATGATGCACAATCGAGTATGATGCATGTCCGGTTTAATGAAGCATGGCATGGCAAAGTGCACAAACAAAACTACAAATTAAGTGGAGCTCATTATGCAACGGAGTTACATATTGAAGAAAACACCACATGACTTATTTAGTTCTCTCTCGTTTATGTACCCATCAAGATTAAATGTTGTTAGCATGGCAAGAGGGTGAAGCAAAAGAAAACTATCCATCTAGTCAAGTTTAAATGAGGCCGGAAACAACAAACAACAATTCGGGAAACTCCTCATATGCATATATTAGGTTTGGTACTGTTCTGCCCTAAACATAATTTTAGAGTTGTTAAGCATGCAAAATAAGGCCACCATGTTAAACTAGGCAAAATTCTACCCCATTTACATATAAAGTTTATTAAATTCGGAGTTACGGTTATTTAGTTATGAATTAAAGCATTTTTAACATGGTATAGGGGCAAATATATGCAAACAGCATTTTAAACATTTTGAACATGGATGGAAGTGACATATTATGAAACTAGACACAATTTTAAGCAAGTTTCATATATTAATTTTTTACATATGGTGCATAGTTAATAAGTTATTATATGCAAGAACTATGAGGGGTTTTCTATAAAATAGGCAGTCTCCGGATAATTAGACATATTCGCAGGGCACGAAAAAAACATAGGCAGGCTGAATCTGGGCGGATTTGGGAGCTGCTCACAATGGGCCTTCGAGGCCTTGGCCCGTGGAGCGGCTTGCAGCTGGGAGGCTGACTTGGTGCGGTCCAGCCGTGAGGTGAGGAGGCGCTGGGCCGGATCGCGCGCTTGCGGCCCAAGCATTGTCATCGAGCAGTCAACGAGTGAGGCGGCAGCGAGCTCGTTCTCTGCTTGAACGAGGACGAGGAAGAAGATAGGGGGCGACGCAGGGGAAACAGAGGACGCGAGGACGCAGGCGAAGTAGTGGAGCCGCGTGCACGAGGGATGGAGGCGAAGCAACGAACTTGGCGCGGGGACGACCCGATCCGAGGCGGGGAAGGCACGGGCTCGTCCTGTTTCCGGCCAGATCCGGGTCGATGTGGCTCCATGGTGCGGCGGCCATGGCGTTCCCTGGTGCAGCACAAGAGGGAGATCGTGAGGAGTGAGGCCATGGCAGGGGAAAACGGAGGGAGGGGAAGGTGAGGAGGAGAGGCACGGCCTTGGGACCCGGCGTCCATGGCGGAGGTGCTCGGGACCGGACGGTGCTCCTGGTTGGGGACGAGGAGGTCCTCGAAGCAGAGGCGCGGGCGGCCGTTGGCGAGATCCGGGCGCGGGGTTCCGTTCCCGGCGCCGGAGTGGAGGGGCGCACCGGAGAGGAGAGGAGCGCTCGGGCACTGCTGCTTCCTGGGGCTGGATTGCCGGGCAGGGGCCGAGGAAGGAGGCGGGTGCATCGCGATGGAGGGTTGGTCAGGCGCGGAAAGAGAGGAGCTGGTGGATCGGGCGGAGATCCCGATGAGGAGGAGACAGGAAGAGTGGCGGCGGTAGCTAGGGGAATCCCTAGAAAATAGGGTTTGGCTAGAATATATAACCTGAGGATATCTGGGTAGGGGTTAACTCGTCCCTTCGATCGTAATTGGACGGTCAAGAAAAATATGTTAGGAAGTCCAATTAACGAAACAGAGACGTTTTGTAGATGTTTGGGGATGATCCGGACACAACGGTGGTGACAGTTCGGGTCGGGTTCGGGACAGTTTTTCAGACGCGCGCGCGAGGGGTCGGTTGGAACTCGTGGCTGTGCAGAAGGGCTCGAGCTGAGAGAAGAGAAGAGTGAGAGGCCCGGCGACTGTTTTCGGAGACCGAAAACGTCCAACGTTAGACCGGCTATAATGCCGCTATAGTTATCCGTTGGGGCATCAAACGATCTCCGAAAGCGATGAAACTTGACAGGCGGTCTATCTACACTATAATAAGACCACATGTCAACTCTCATCCCATTCCGAGAACATTTTCCGGCCACTTATAAAATACTATTTCGGACATGCTGCGGGCGCGTGCAAGGGCGTCTGGAGTCAGAACGGACAATGGAAGGAACGGGGAGGCCGGGACGGATGCAAGTTTTGAAAACATGCAGATGCAATGTGGATGATGACATGACAAGATGCAACACGCAAGCGAATGACATGGCAACAACAACGAATAACTGGAAGACACCTGGCACATCGGTCTCGGGGCGTCACAACACTCCACCACTACGAGAGGATCTCGTCCCGAGATCTAGAATGGCACCGGAGGGAAAACGAAAGAGGAAGATAAGCGGTAAAACTAAGTTGCTCCTTTGACAAACGAGTGAAACCAAAGAACCTTGAAAAGGTTAAGCCATCTCGAGAAAAGAATACAATGGAGATGAACGAAGTTGAAAGCACTCCGTTAGGAAAGAGGAACAAGGAAGAACAAATTCGGACAGCACTCCGGTTGAAAAGTGATATGAAACTTAATAAGATGGAAAGAACTTGAGCATAGGACACAACACTCCAGTTAAATGGATAAACCAAGAAAAGAACACGATCCTGTCAAAACAAGAAGATGGGTTGAAGAGAGCAACATCACAACGCCTCCGGAAGGAAGAAATAGAATATAGATAATTGAAATAGGATAATTGAGAAGAAAATGCCAACTTCTGCCACAAAAGAGCTTGAAGAGGCATCTTTAGGAGAAGGGTCGAATGGAGTTGTTGGAAAAAAACCAACAACGAAAAGAATTAGCTTGATATGGTCTTATGGAATACATCTCAAAATTATGAGGTGATAACTTGCCACTCACGGGAAAAAGAATTGGATTGATACGAACAAGTAGACGAGAAGCTATTTCACCGGGAGGATAAAAGAAGAACTTGGGTCACATATGAGCACCATAAGTAGCAACAATCCTTAGGGAAGGCTTTAGGTGAAATATAACCCAAGATAACTCCAATGACTAGACTGATGGATTTAAAATATCTCATTCTTGACAACATGTGAATCATGAAAACATGAACTCAAATTATCAAGAATGACATAATACCACCTCCAATAATATGGTCGCAAAAATTGCACTCCGGATAGCAAGAAGAAGAATGCTTGAGCTCCTCTGAAAAGAATCTTGATGAGCACTTTGAGAAGGAATTTAAATCCTTGATGAACCATCATGTAGAACCTCCATGAAGAACTCCGGTAATAAAAGGATGATCAAAACGGAAAGAGAAGTTGAAAACACAAGCGAAGCCTTGCGACGATTTAGATGAATCTCCGTGGTGATATAATTGAAATAACTTGGAGCTCTAGAAAAGAAATATGAACAAAAGAAATCAAGAATTTTGATGAACTTCTGGAATAAGGAATTAAATCACTTGGATGAAACAATAATAAGAATTATGTTATGCTTATCCTTCACCAATTTAAATTGATGACTAGCAGCGGATTTTGGCATACTACTTATTCTCGTTGGAAGGATTTAGAGAGATATGGCGCAAACTTGAGAAAGTCTTCAACGATCCACCAGTAGAATTGAAAACAACGAATAATTGATATGATAACGAATGACGAGAGCTCTTGAACGAACCACTGTAAGAATTGAAAACGATTGAAGAAAAGATAAAGAAAACACCGGGAAGAATTTGAGAATGAATGACGATACTTGAGAGTATTTAGATACAAGTGAATGAAAAGATCCCGAACTAATTAGAGGATATTTGCACGAAACACCGGTAAGATTTTAGAGAAAAAGAGCTGAAAGCTGAGAATGAATAATTCTGAGAAGATAGCCTTCGGAGAATCAAACTGAAAAGAATCTTGAATAGCCACGGATGAGTGAAAAGAATTCTCACAATCAAAACAATTATGAGAGGATGGCCTCGAACTAAAGCCACGAATCTCTGAGAGAACTGATAGGATATGAAGGAAAAACTCTTCTTCGGTCTTCAAAATCTGAGAATTATGACTTGAAACACCACCAAGAATTATTTCGGCACTTCGGAAGAATAAAAACGAAGAGGTTGAGCCAACGATGAAAAGAATTAATCTTGGAGAAAAACATCAGACTGATGATAATTCATTCTTACGTCAAACTTCGAAAAGAAATTTGAGGATAGCTCCGGGAAAATAAGAAGAGTCAGGTAAGATCCTGGGAAAAAACATGTGGGTTAGGGCCCACTCAAAAGAAACACCATATAACAATTTAAAAGAGAGAATGCACCGGTTGAATTAAATGACTTGAATGAGATAACAGCCTCGAGATAGGTTGAACGGATCTTGAATGACAAGACGAGCCTTCTGAGATATCTTCAGCACTCCGGAACAATTGAATAGCGAGAGGTGAAAGATTAAGAATTGCACCGGCATGAGAAAACATTGAAAACGAGGAAAGGGATATGATCAACACCAAAAGCTTGAATAGAATCCGCCGGAGAAAAAAAATGAAGAATGACGAACTTGAAGCTCCATTAGAATCTTCCTGAGAATCACCGGATAAGAACATTGACGGAAAAGGACTGCAGAGACTTCACAAGAATAAAAGGATACTTGATTAAGAAATCTGGGTCCTTGAAGAGAAAGGGAGGGTGGGCGGGAAAACAAAGGCAATTTAGGACGAATGAAGCAAACACCGTTGAGAAGAACTGATAATTAATCTTGCGGATGTTGAAAAGATTGGAACCACTTGAAGAGAGACACACCGGTTGAAAAGGATTGACATGATAATCTCAATTATCAAGAAGGATTGGTAATCACATCGGAGTATGAACACACTGGTTTGGAAAGGTATGGAATCAACTCTTGACTTCGAAGCAACTCGAATACCACAACTCAAAACAAAACAAAGTTTTGGCTTGTAGAATAAGCCAGAACAAACATATGATAGAGATTTCGTTCGAAGTTTTCATGGTGGGGCCTACACGGGCTCGATCATACAACACCATCATGTACAAGGCAGTGCACATGACATACGAAGCGTCGCCGAGTCGGCATAGCCAAGGACTCTTTAAGAAACAACGAGACCACTGTAAAACCAACCGTGAATAGGCGGACCACTAGACGTCGAACCCCAATTTCATATCATACATCTGTCGGAAAGATATCCTAAGAGCTACTTGAATTCCCACTTATAAACTCCCGAAACTTTCCGGTTATGCAATCAGGTGTTGGTGATACAGGGGAAGCATAGTATCACACCCAAAACTAACAAATCCTACATCCAGCTGTATCCATCCTTCAACACATAACCAAGAAACCTTCGGAAATCGTTTACCTCAACCTTCAAAAAGCATCCGTTATACAAGTTATGGCAATACTCCTGAACTCCCGCCCTAGTACTGGGTGGCGTTGAGGTTATCTCACCAACAACTGCATAAAAGAGATTTTCGATGTCGGCGAAACTAATCTCAGGTATTCCAGAACTGCAACGATAAAATTGTGACGACAACACCTCGGAGTTCAACTCCCCGGGACACTGCCTAAATATCAGGAGGCACCAAGAACAATGTTCTCGTCACAAAACCATCGGAACGATTCCAAGATACCCGCGTGATCCTAAATTTTTTTAGTGAAATTTGAGAAGAGAAGAGTCAAAACTCTACGTCAGGAGGCCTCACCAGAGCGACGAAGGGACTGAGGAGTAAAAGGAATTCCTAACTCTCCGATATATATAATCCTAAATGACTCAAAACATTTTTCTAGACTCAACAACGGCTGCTAAAAATGATCAAGCAGTGGGGCTCCTAAGGTCGAGGAAGGCTCTGATACCAACTTGTAACGCCCTCGATGTGGCTATATCTCTCATGTGTCGAAGCACGACTTAGAGGCATAACCGCATTGAAAGCAATGTCGCAAGTGAGGTAATCTTCACACGACCCATGTAAATACAAAAGGGAAAAAGATACATAGTTGGCTTACAATCGCCACTTCACACAATTACATGAATAAAGCACTACAACATCCAAATCCAATCAATGTACGACTACGGAACCAAAATAAAAGAAACTACCCCAAATGCTACACAGATCCCCGATCGACCCCAACTGGCTCCACTACTGATCAACTAGAACGAAACAACACAAAGGACAAGATCTTCATCGAGCTCCTCCTTGAGCTTGGTTGCGTCATCTGCACGGTTCAACGGCACCTGCAAGCTGGTTTTGGAAGTATCTGTGAGTCATGGGGACTCAACAATCTCACACCCTCGCGATCAAGACTATTTAAGCTTATGGGTAAGGTAAAGGTATGAGGTGGAGCTGCAGCAAGCGACTAGCATAAATGGTGTCTAACATACGCAGATGAGAGCGAGAAGAGAAGGCAAAGCACGATCGAGAAACTATGATCAAGAAGTGATCCTAGAACAACCTACATCAAGCATAACTCCAACACCTGTTCACTTCCCGGACTCCGCCGGAAAGAGACCATCACGGTTACACACGCGGTTGATGCATTTTAATTAAGGTCAACTTCAGGTTTTCTACAACCGGACGTTAACAAATTCCCATCTGCCCATAACCGCGGGCACGGCTTTCGAAAGTTCAAATCCCTGCAGGGGAGTCCCAACTTAGCCCATGACAAGCTCTCACGGTCAACGAAGGATATTCCTTCTAGCGGGAAGACCCGATCAGACTCGGAATCCAGGTTACAAGACATTTCGATAGGTAAAACAAGACCAGCAAAGCCGCCCGATGCGCCGACAAATCCCGATAGGAGCTGCACATATCTCGTTCTCAGGGCACACCGGATAGGTTAAGCTACGAGTAAAACCAACCCTCGAGTTGCCCCGAGGTGGCCCCGCAGGCTGCCCGTTTCGGACCAACACTCAGAGGAGCACTGGCCCGGGGGGTTTAAAATAAAGATGACCCTTGAGTCCGCGAAACCCAAGGCAAAAGAGGCTAGGTGGCGAATGGTAAAACCAATGTTGGGCATTTCTGGAGGAGATTTATTCAAGGCGAACTGTCAAGGGGTTCCCATTATTACCCAACCGCGTAAGGAACGCAAAATCCGGTAACATAACACCGATATGACGGAAACTAGGGCGACAAGAGTGGAACAAAACACCAGGCATAAGGCCGAGCCTTCCACCCTTTACCAAGTATATAGATGCATTAATTAAATAAGAGGTATTGTGATATCCCAACGAGTAAACATGTTCCAACAAGGAACAACATCTTCATGTTCCAACAAGGAACAAACTTCAATCTTCACCTGAAATCCCACAAGGAAGAAGAACGAGTCCATGAAGAAGATAAACGGACGTAGTCGAATGGATCCTCACACACACGACGTTATCGGAACCAACCCGAAGAAGCAACACCGGAAAGAAGCAAACGACATAGTAAACAACCAACACATCAACATGGCATGATGCACAATCGAGTATGATGCATGTCCGGTTTAATGAAGCATGGCATGGCAAAGTGCACAAACAAAACTCTAAATTAAGTGGAGCTCATTATGCAACGGAGTTACATATTGAAGAAAACACCACATGACTTATTTAGTTCTCTCTCGTTTATGTACCCATAAACATTAAATGTTGTTAGCATGGCAAGAGGGTGAAGCAAAAGAAAACTATCCATCTAGACAAGTTTAAATGAGGCCGGAAACAACGAACAACAATTTCGGAAACTCCTCATATGCATATATTAGGTTTGGTTGTGTTCTTCCCTAAACATAATTTTAGAGTTGTTAAGCATGCAAAATAAGGCCACCATGTTAAACTAGGCAAAATTCTACCCCATTTACATATAAAGTTTATTAAATTTGGAGTTACGGTTATTTAGTTATGAATTAAAGCATTTTAAACATGGCATAGGGGCAAATATATGCAATCAACATTTTAAATATTTCGAACATGGATGAAATCGACATATTATGAAACTAGACACAATTTTAAGCAAGTTTCATATATTAAGTTTTTACATATGATGCATAGTTAATAAGTTATTATATGCAAGAACTATGAGGGGTTTTCTGTAAAACAGGCAGTCTCCGGATAATTAGACAAATTCACAGGGCATGAAAAAAACATAGTCAGGCTGAATCTGGGCGGATTGGGGAGCTTCTCACAATGGGCCTTCGAGGCCTTGGACCATGGAGCGGCTTGCAGCAGGGAGGCTGACTTGGTGCGGTCCAGCCGCGAGGTGAGGAGGCGCTGGGCCGGATCGCGCGCTTGCGGCCCAAGCATGGTCATCGAGCAGTCAACGAGTGAGGCGGCAGCGAGCTTGTTCTCTGCTTGAACGAGGACGAGGAAGAAGACAGGGGGCGACGCAGGGGAAACACAGGACGCGAGGACGCAGGCGAAGTAGTGGAGCCGCGTGCACGAGGGCTGGAGGCGAAGCACCAAACTTGGCGCGGGGACGACCTGATCCGAGGCGGGGAAGGCACGGGCTCGTCCTGTTTTCGGCCGGATCCGGGTTGATGTGGCTCCATGGTGCGGCGGCCATGGCGTTCCCTGGTGCAGCACAAGAGGGAGATCGTGAGGAGAGAGGCCATGGCAAGGGAAAACAGAGGGAGGGGAAGGTGAGGAGGAGGAGAGGCACGGCCTTGGGACCCGGCGTCCATGGCGGAGGAGCTCTGGACCGGACGGTGCTCCTGGTTGGGGACGAGGAGGTCCTCGAAGCAGAGGCGCGGGCGGCCGGTGGCGAGATCCGGGCGCGGGGTTCCGTTCCCAGCGCCGGAGTGGAGGGGCGCACCGGAGAGGAGAGGAGCGCTCGGGGGCTGCTGCTTCCTGGGGCTGGATTGCCGGGCAGGGGCCGAGGAAGGAGGCGGGTGCATCAGGATGGAGGGTTGGTCAGCCGCGGAAAGAGAGGAGCAGGTGGATCGGGCGGAGATCCCGATGAGGAGGAGACATGAAGAGTGGGGATGTGTTAGGAAGTCTGGGTGGGAATCCCTAGAAAATAGGGTTTGGCTAGAATATATAACCTGAGGATATCTGGGTAGGTGTTAACTCGTCCCTTCGATCGTAATCGGACGGTCAAGAAAAATATGTTAGGAAGTCCAATTAACAAAACAGAGACGTTTTGTAGATGTTTGGGGTTGATCCGGACACAACGGTGGAGACAGTCTGGGTCGGGTCCGGGACAGTTTTTCGGACGCGCGCGCGAGGGGTCGGTTGGAACTCGTGGCTGTGCAGAAGGGCTCGAGCTGAGAGAAGAGAAGAGAGAGAGGCCCGGCGACTGTTTTTGGAGACCGAAAACGTCCGACGTTAGACCGTCTATAATGCCGCTATAGTTATCCGTTGTGGCATCAAACGATCTCCGAATGCGATGAAACTTGACAGGCGGTCTATATACACTATAATAATACCACACGTCAACTCTCATCCCATTCTGAGAACATTTTCTGGCCACTTATAAAATACTATTTCAGACATGTCGCGGGCGCGTGCAAGGGTGTCTGGGCTCAGAACGGACAACGGAAGGAACGGGGTGGCCGGGACGGATGCAAGTTTTGAAAACATGCAGATGCAATGCGGATGATGACATGAAAAGATGCAACACGCAAGCGAATGACATGGCAACAACAACGAATAACTGGAAGACACCTGGCGCATTGGTCTCGGGGCGTCACATCATCCTCCGCTTTCTTGTCGCCATTGGCTTCTTTGGGGGTGTCCACCATGTATATATCATATGAGGAGGTGGTGGTCCAGTGCCCCGAGGGCGGTGGATCCTGTTCGTCTCCGGCTTCGTTGTCCATACAGTCGAAGTCTTCGGAGCCGAAGTAGAGCATGTCGGTTAAGTCATTGACAGTGGCTACTAAGTGGGTGGCGGGTGGGCCGCAAATTTCTTCGTCGTCCCCATCCCACTCTAGCCGGACATAGTTCGGCCAACGCTCTCCTGACAGGGAGAGATACCTTAATGAATTTAGCACATCCCCGAAAGGTGAGTGCTGAAAGATGTCCGCGGAGGTGAACTCCATGATCAACGCCCAGTCGGACTTGACCGGCATGGATATGAGCGGCTCGGAGTCCGTGGCCGGAGATGAATCCAGTGGTTTGGCGACACGGCTCTCGTAAGGGGTGAAGTCAGTATCCGGCTCTATCGTCGCTGAGAGTGTGGCCTCCACGGCGGGGTCCATCCCTCCGCTCTCGGATGGCGTGATTTGCTCCGGATTGATGGATGGAGTAGCTGTGGATACGATTTCCTGAACACTGTCCGACGGCAGAGTTACGTCATGCTCATCAAGACTGTACGACATGTCCGACCTGGGCTCGAATCCATTGAAGATCAAGTCTCCACGGATGTCGGCCGTGTAGTTCAAGTTTCCAAATCTGACCTGATGGCCAGGGGAGTAGATCTCAATCTGCTCCAGATGGCCAAACAAATTGGCCCGCAATGCGAAGCCGCCGAATATGAAGATCTGTTCGGGGAGGAAAGCCTCACCCTGGAGCGCATCGCTAGCGATGACCGAAGGAGCCATCAAGCCTTATGGTGACGACACAGTGGAACTCTCAATGAAAGCACCAATGTTGGTGTCAAAACCGGTGGATCTCGGGTAGGGGGTCCCGAACTGTGCGTCTAAGGCGAATGGTAACAGGAGGCAGGGGACACGATGTTTACCCAGGTTTGGGACCTCTTGATGGAGGTAAAACCCTACGTCCTGCTTGATTGTTCTTGATGATATGAGTATTAAAAGAGTTGATCTACCACGAGATTAGAGAGGCTAAACCCTAGAAGCTAGCCTATGGTATGACTGTATGTCATCCTACGGACTAAAACCCTCCGGTTTATATAGACACCGGAGGGGGCTAGGGTTACACAAGGTTGGTTACAAAGGAGGAGATATCCATATCCGTATTGCCTAGCTTGCCTTCCACGCCAAGTAGAGTCCCATTCGGACACGAGACGAAGTCTTCAATCTTGTATCTTCATAGTCCAACAGTCCGGCCAAAGGATATAGTCCGGCTGTCCGGAGACCCCCTAATCCAGGACTCCCTCAAGGGCATTTGGAGAACTTTCATTTTTGGGGTATTTCTTATTGCAAGCATAATTCAGAAAATAGACAGAAAATACTATTTTTGCTTTATTTAATATAAATAACAGAAAGTAAAAGGAGGGTACAGAAGGTTGTGCTTTCTAACTTCATCCATCTCATGCTCATCAAAAGGAATCCACTAACAAGGTTGATCAAGTCTTGTTAACAAACTCATTTCAAATAACATGAAACCGAAGAAATTTTGAATAACACTAGGTTACCTCAACAGGGATATGCACATCCCCAACAATAAGAATATCATATTTCTTCTTGATAGTAGGAAGAGGAAATTCAAAACCTCCAATAGTGATTGTTGAATTTTTTTCAATAGAATTGATATTGTGGACTTGAGGTTTGATACGTCTCCAACATATTTATAATTTTATTGCTCCATGCTATTATATTATCTATTTTGGATGTTAATGGGCTTTATTTTACACTTTTATATCATTTTTGGGACTAACCTATTAACCGGAGGCCCAACCCAAATTGTTGTTCTTTGCCTATTTTAGAGTTTTGTCGAAAAGGAATATCAAACAGAGTCCAAACGGAATGAAACCTTCGGGAACGTGATTTTCTCAACGAACGTGATCTAGGAGACTTGGAGTGGGCGTCAAGAAACAACCAAGGAGGCCACGAGGCAGCACTACTAGGAAAAGACCTACTAATGGCGCACCAGTTTTGCCTACTAATGGCGCATCACTGGTGCGCCATTACTAGCATGCCACTAGTAATTTTTACTAATGGCGCACCACTAGTGCGCCATTAGTATATAAAACCATGCGCCATTAGTGTGCCTCCCAGGGGCCATATCGATTTAATCTTCTTTTGCGTTGTGTTTGTCGAGATCCGATGAATTGTGGGTTTATGATCAAGTTTATCTATGAACAATATTTGAATCTCTTCTGAATTCTTTTATGTATGATTGGTTTATCTTTGCAAGTCTCTTCGAATTATCAGTTTGGTTTGGCCTACTAGATTGATCTTTCTTGCAATGGGAGAAGTGCTTAGCTTTGGGTTCAATCTTGCGGTGTTCGATCCAAGTGACAGTAGGGGAAACGACACGTATTGTATTGTTGCCATCGAGGATAAAAAGATGGGGTTTATTTCATATTGCATTAGTTTATCCCTCTACATCATGTCATCTTACTTAAAGCATTACTCTGTTCTTATGAACTTAATACTCTAGATGAATGTTGGATAGCGGTCGATGTGTGGAGTAATAGTAGTAGATGCAGAATCGTTTCGGTCTACTTGTCACGGACGCGATGCCTATATACATGATCATACCTAGATATTCTCATGACTATGCTCAATTCTATCAATTGCTCAACAGTAATTCGTTTACCCATGGTAATACTTATGCTCTTGAGAGAAGCCACTAGTGAAACCTATGGCCCCGGGGTGTATCTTCCATCATATTAGTCTTCCAACACTTAGCTATTTCTATTGCCGTTTATTTTACTTTGCATCTTTATTTCTCTTTATCATAAAAATACCAAAAATATTATCTTATCATATCTATCGGATCTCACTCTCGTAAGTGACCGTGAATGGATTGACAACCCCTTTATCGTGTTGGTCATGAGGTTCTTATTTGTTTGTGTAGGTGCGTGGGACTCGAGCATGATCTCCTACTGGATTGATACCTTGGTTCGCAAAAACTGAGGGAAATACTTACGCTACTTTACTGCATCACCCTTTCCTCTTCAAGGGAAAACCAACATAGTGCTCAAGAGGTAGCAAGGTTGTTTCCTCGGAAAGTGTACCGTATGCTCATTACCATTAACATGAAAAGTGACATTGCCTTTGTTGCAATCAATAACAGCCCTTGCAGTATTCAAAAATGGTCTACCAAGGATAATCGACAAACTATCGTCCTCGGGAATATCAAGAATAACGAAGTCTGTTAAAATAGTAACGTTTGCAACCACAACAGGCACATCCTCACAAATACCGACAGGTATAGCAGTTGATTTATCAGCCATTTGCAAATATATTTCAGTAGGTGTCAACTTATTCAAATCAAGTCTACGATATAAAGAGAGAGGCATAACACTAACACCGGCTCCAAGATCACATAAAGCAGTTTTAACATAGTTTCTTTTAATGGAGCATGGTATAGTTGGTACTCCTGGATCCCGAAGTTTCTTTGGTATTCCACCCTTAAAAGTGTAATTAGCAAGCATGGTGGAAATTTCAGCCTCCGATATCTTTCTTTTATTTGCAACAATATCTTTCATGTACTTAGCATACGGGTTCATTTTAAGCATATCAGTCAAACGCATACGCAAAAAGATAGGTCTAATCATTTCAGCAAGGCGCTCAAAATCCTCATCATCCTTTTTCTTGGAAGGCTTAGGAGGAAAAGGCATGGGTTTTTGAACCCATGGTTCTCTTTCCTTACTGTGCTTCCTAGCAACAAAGTCTCTCTTACCATAACGTTGATTCTTTGATTGTGGGTTATCAAGATCAACAGCAGGTTCGATCTCTACATCATTGTTATTGCTAGGTTGAGCATCAACATGAACATCATCATTAACATTATCACTAGGTTCATGTTCATTACCATATTGTGTTTCAGCATCAGAAATAGAAATATCATTGGGATTCTCAGGTGTGTCAACAACAGGTTCACTAGAAGCACTCAAAGTCCTATCATTTTTCATTTTTCTTCCTCTTAGAAGAACTAGGTGCATCAACATTAGTTCTCTGAGAATCTTGCTCAATTCTCTTAGGGTGGCCTTCAGGATACAAAGGTTCCTGAGTCATTTTACCCCCTGTAGTCATAACTCTAACAACATTATCATTTTTCTTATTATTTCATTCATTGAGAAAATCATTCTGAGCTTTAAGTACTTGTTCTACTTGACTGGTAACCATAGAAGCATGTTTACTAATAAGTTTAAGTTCACCTTTAACTCTAGACATATAATCACTCAAGTGTTCAAGCATACCAGCATTGCATTTCAATTGTCTACCAACATAAGCATTGAAGTTTTCTTGTTTAACAATAAAATTATCAAACTCATCTAAGCATTGGCTAGCAGACTTATAACAAGGAATATCACCTTCATCAAATCTATAGAGATAACTTACCTTTACTACCTATGTCGGGTTATCAAGACCATGTATTTCTTCAACAGGCGGTAAATTATTTACATCTTCAGCTTTAATACCTTTTTCTTTCATAGATTTCTTTGCATCTTGCATATCTTCAAGACTGAGAAATAGAATACCACTTTTCTTTGGAGTTGGCTTAGGAGTTGGTTCAGGAAGTGTCCGATTATTTTCATTAGTCAACATATTATTCCATAGCAATTTAGCTTGATCAACAGTTCTTTCCCTGAAAACACAACCAGCACAACTATCCAGGTAGTCTCTGGAAGCATTGGTTAGTCCATTATAGAAGATATCAAGTATTTCATTTTTCTTGAGAGGATGATCAGGCAAAGCATTAAGTAATCGGAGAAGCCTCCCCAAGCTTGTGGGAGACTCTCTTCTTCAATTTGCACAAAATTATATATTTCCCTTAAAGCAGCTTGTTTCTTATGAGCGGGGAAATAATTAGCAGAGAAGTAATAAATCATATCCTGGGGACTACGCACACAACCAGGATCAAGAGAATTAAACCATGTTTTAGCATCACCCTTTAATGAGAATGATAATAACTTAAGGATAAAGTAATAGTGAGTTTTCTCATCATGAGTAAACAGGGTGGCTATATCATTTAATTTAGTAAGATGTGCCACAACAGTTTCAGATTCGTAGCCATAAAAAGGATCAGATTCAACCAAAGTAATTAACTCAGGATCGACAGAGAAATCATAATCCTTATCAGTAATAAAGATAGGTGAAGTAGCAAAAGCAGGGTCATATGTCATTCTAGCATTCAAAGACTTTTCTTTAAGCTTAACTAATAATTTCTTAAGATCAGATCTATCATTGCAAACTAAGAAGTCTCTAGCAGTTTCTTCATCCATAACATAACCCTCAGGCACAACAGGCAATTCATATCTAGGGGGTGAATCTTCATCATCACTTTCATCCATATTATCAGTTTCAATAATTTCATTCTCTCTAACCCTAGCAAGTTGTTCATCAAGAAATTCACTTAATGGCGCAGTAGTATCAAGCATAGAAGTAGTTTCATCATAAGCATCATGCATCCTATCAGAATCAATAGCATGTGTAGGTGTCGCAAGTTTAGTCAAAATAGAAGGTGAATCAAGTGCAGAGCAAGAAGGCAATTCCTTACCGCCCCTCTCAGTTGAGGGAAAAATCTTGGTTCTTTGATCTTTCAAGTTATTCATAGTGATCAGCAGATATAAATCCCAAGTGACTCAAAGAATAGAGCTATGTTCCCCGGCAACGGTGCCAGAAAATAGTCATGATAACCCACAAGTATATGGGATCACAACAGTTTTCGAGGGTAGAGTATTCAACCCAAATTTATTGATTCGACTCAAGGGGAGCCAAAGAATATTCTCAAGTATTAGCAGCTGAGTTGTCAATTCAACCACACCTAGAAACTTAATATCTGTAGCAAAGTATTTAGTAGCAAAGTAATATGATAGTAGTGGTAACAGTAGCAAAAGTAACGGTAGAAGTTTTGGTTTTATAGTGATTGTAACAGTAGCAACGGAAAAGTAAATAAGCGAAGAACAATATGTGAAAAGCTTGTAGGCAATGGATCACTGATAGATAATTATGTCAGATGTGATTCCTCATGCAATAGTTATAACATAGGGTGACACAGTACTAGCTCCAGTTCATCAATGTAATGTAGGCATGTATTCCGAATATAGTCATACATGCTTATGGAAAAGAACTTGGATGACATCTTTTGTCCTACCCTCCCGTGGCAGCGGGGTCCTATTGGAAACTAAGGGATATTAAGGCCTCCTTTTAATAGAGTACCGGACCAAAGCATTAACACTTAGTGAATACATGAACTCCTCAAACTACGGTCATCACCGGTAAGGGTCCCGATTATTGTCGCTTCAGGGTTAACGGATCATAACCCATAATAGGTGACTATAGACTTGCAAGATAGGATCAAGAACTCACATATATTCATGAAAAGATAATAGGTTCAGATTTGAAAATCATGACACTCGGGCCCTAGTGACAAACATTAAGCATAGCAAAGTCATAGCAACATCAATCTCAGAACATAGTGGATACTAGGGATCAAACCCTAACAAAACTAACTCGATTACATGATAAATCTCATCCAACCCATCACAGTCCAGCAAGCCTATGATGGAATTACTCACGCACAGTGGTGAGCATCATGAAATTAGTGATGGAGGAAGGTTGATGATGACGATGGCGACGGATTCCCCTCTTCGGAGCCCCGAACGGACTCCAGATCAGCCCTCCCGAGAGAGTTTAGGGCTTGGCGGCGGTTCCGTATCGTAAAACGTGATGAATCCTTCTCTCCAATTTTTTTCTCCCCGATCACGAATATATAGAGTTGGAGTTGAGGTCAGAGGAGCACCAGGGGGCCCACAAGGAAGGGGCGCGCCCAAGGGGGGTAGGCACGCCCCCACCCTCGTGGACAGGGTGTGGGACTCCTGGCCTTGATCTTTTGCCAGTATTTTTTATATATTCCAAAAATAATCTCCATTGATTTTCAAGTCATTCCAAGAACTTTTATTTTTGCACAAGAATAACACCATGGCAATTCTGCTGAAAACAGCGCCAGTCCAGGTTAGTTCCATTCAAATCATGCAAGTTAGAGTCCAAAACAAGGGCAAAAGTGTTTGGAAAAGTAGATACGTTGGACACGTATCAACTGGTTCACCTCGCCGAGGCCATCATCGACCCCTACTACAGAGGCATGAAGGATTCATGCAACAAGGACAAGCATGCCTGACACTCGGCCTGGATGGAGAAACTCGACAAAGCTCACGTCGTGTACACGGCCAAGGAGGCGTACATGAGCTACGACATGTACAGGCGGATCGTTGACATGAGGAAGTGCCTTCTTCCCCAAAACGGCCAGGGATCCAGCCGAAAGCAGAGCAATGGCAAGCGTCGTCGCAACAATAAGTAGATGATTAGATCCTCGTTTCTCCTACTTTAGTATGCATGTAATTGCTTACTTTGGTGTGTGGAAATGTTATGTGTGTAGTCACTTGTGTAATTGAATTCTTAATTTGGTAATGCAATGCTATCTTTTTAAATATATATGTTGATGCTCTGTAGACAGAGCATAGATGTAGTGCAGACAAAGAAAATCACATCGCAAACAGACTAAACAATGGAACCCGTCGGTGATGTTTTTATCAATCACTCACAATTGTGTACCAGCGATCGTTTGCTCACAACACACACACAGCTTGTTAGCAGTAATCGTCTGTGTTGTTATCGGTCTTCGCACACGTTTCTGATTATAGACCTGTTTGCCGCGTATCACACACATCTTGTAAAGTTGAACCATTTCTGTTTTATTGTCTCAACGCAAACAGTTCATCCGAGTGAACCGCATGGCATATATCGCACACACCTTGATCTGGCTGACCGTTTCTTTTGTGTTGCCTAATCACAAACAGTTCATCCGAGTGAACCGTATGCTGTATATCGCACACACCTTCATCTGGCTGCCCGTTTCTTTTGTTCCTCCTCATCGCAAATAGTTAATTGAACTGAACCGTATTCCCTGCATCGCACACGCAACTAAAATCTGAAACGTGTTTGATGCATCCTTTTGCAAACATTTTGCACCTTTTTGACATTTTTTTACAGCACCGTTTGCGATTATTGCATCGCACATAGTTTCGTCGAAGGGTATCTGATCGTAGTGTCACGTTAGCAGCATCCTGCAGTAGTGGACAGTCAAAAAAGGGGACATTACATTACTCTTCATATAGTTGACATGCGCACAACATCATTTTTTATCGTCATATCTTACTACACTAGCAACAAGACTATAGTACTTACGTATGAACCACTGCACATGCCTAGTGGTAGGAGTACTCTGTAAGTTCAAGTGGCTGTCGTGTTTCGCACTCCTCCGTCGTAAGAGTGAAAACACTTGTTATAATCTTTTTTTCTAGAAAACAGTGGACACGCTCTACCATGCGGATCCTCCTCCACTGTCGTCGGGAACCATGCTACTCACTTTCGCCGACGTGTGGGACAGCCAACATTGGGGTCCAAATGCCATGCACTAAATTACTCCATACTAGAGTGCACACAACTGCACAGTGGACTACACCGGTCGAAGCGCCGTAGTAATGCCCAATGAGCCGTCAAATCACAAAACCCCCACCTTTCCAGCAGTAAGTTGGACGGACAAAGCAACCATCATTCACTCTTTTCCCTCATCTTCCTCTCTTGAAGAAAACACCAAATCGCTTCTCCCTCATCTTGTTCCTCATTTCTTCAAGAAAACCCCGACGCGCTTCTCCCATTGTTCTTCTCACCCAAAGAAGGAAAGTTGAGCGCATTAACGGTGTTGCTTCTGGCCAAGGCCCAGTCTTGCAACCCCACGACCGATCGTAACTCCCTCTCTGTTCTTCTTTTGGATTTGTGGTTATGGTTTCTTTTCTTTTATTTCTATTTGACAGTTTCTTGATGGACCCTGGAGCACCGGCCGAAGTGATGTCTATGGCTCTGGCCAAAACCATCGAGGCTCAGGGTACAAAGAAGCACAAGCCCCCCACCGAGACTATCGCAAACAAGCTCAAGGCCATCGCCCTATCCAAGCCCCCTATTCGGGATCCCTCGTTGAGCCAGTCCAGGTAATATCTCTTCTTGATGATCTTTTTGGCGATCTTGATCGTGTTTTTTTCATCTAACACACAGTACTAGTAGCAGTAGCACAACTTTTTGGGCGATCTTGCATGTGATTTTTGTGTGCCAAATGACGGTTCAAATTTCTCTTTTGACCAAAACATGCGAGAGGTTGACATACATATGATTTTTGAACATAACACTGATTTCTTATAGATTACTTTCAACTACTTTATGAACATCAATGCTAGTTGTAGGAAATGCAAGTTTGTAGCTCTCATGCCTTGGAAGAGAGTATAGTAGCCTCAGCAACTTGTGTTATGGATATTGCAAGTAATCCCTCTGTTCAAAAATATAAGACGTGCTAATTTTTTTGTGTATCTCATGTAGACATGTTCTAGTGTCTTTGTTCACTCATTTCTGTGCGTATATGTAGTCTTGTATGGAGTAAAATATCAGAAATCATCTTATATTTCTGAAAGGAGGTAGTAATAAAATATCTGGTTTCTCTTTGAATTAGAACCAGGTCCGCGGTGGAGATGAAGTTCTCAAAGTCATGCCGTGTGAACTGGAAGACCTGAGGATGTGTTCTACTACTAAACTATCCAGCTGTTGTGTCCTTGTCACCATGTGTCACGAACAAGTGTTTTCCTGTAGCATTGTTGTCAGGCGTGTTCTCGAGAGAGTACTTCACCACAAAAATTTCCTAGATGTGCCTTCGATTACAAAGGGTGTGGTTCTTGTAAAGCTTCCCGACAAATCTGATGCAGACTGTCTTCATCGTCATCACTACTATAGGTTGGTCCAAACGCGACAGTCCAATCAGAGACCCTTCGACAAAACTGTGTGCGGTGCATTAATCACAAATGGTGATGTAATAAATCAGTCAAAAAAGATACAAAACGTTGGCGATAGCGGTGACATGAAACACGGTTCAGATTAGAGTTGCGTGTGCGATGCGTGGCAAATGGTTAATCCAACAGAACTATTTGCGATGTGGCAGGACAACAGAAATGGGCAACCAGATGAGGGTGTGTGTGATATACGGCATATAGTTCACTAGGATGAATTGTGTGTGATTAGGCAACACAATAGGAAACGATCAGCCAGATCAAGGTGTGTGCGACGGAGGGCATACAGTTCACTCGGATGAACTGTTTGCGATGAGCCAAGACAATAGAAACAGCTCAACTGAACAAGATGTGTGTGATACGTCCATAATCAGAAATATGTGCAAAGACCAATAATAGTACAGACGATTGCTGCTAATGAGTCGTGTGATTTGCTCTGTCTACAGAATAATAACATATATACCTATAACTAAAATAAACATTGATACGTACATTTTGCATCATGCTTTTATATTGATATTTATTTCATTATGGGCTGTTATTACACATTATGTCACAATACTTATGCCTATTCTCTCTTATTTTACAAGGTTTACATGAAGAGGGGGAATGCCGGCAGCTGCAATTCTGGGTTGGAAAAGGAGCAAATATTAGAGACCTATTCTACACATCTCCAAAACTCCTGAAACTCCACGGGAATTATTTCCAGAATATATATAAAATATTGGGCAAAGAAAGTACCAGAGGGGGGCCACCCACCGTCCACGAGGGTGGGGGCGCGCCCTACCCCCTGGGCACACCCCCCTGCCTCGTGGGCCCCCTGGTGGCCCTCTGATGCCCATCTTTGGCTATATGGAGTCTTTCATCCAGGAAAAATCATAAGCTAGCTTACGGGACGAACTCCGCCGCCATGAGGCGAAACCTTGGCGGAACCAACCTAGGGCTCCGGCGGAGCTGTTCTGCCGGGGAAACTTCCCTCTGGGAGGGGGGAATCATCACCATTGTCATCACCAGCGATCCTCTCATCGGGAGGGGGTCAATCTCCATCAACATATTCACCAGCACCATCTCATCTCAAACCCTAGTTCATCTCCTATATCCAATATTTGTATCCAAACCTCAGATTGGTACATGTGGGTTGCTAGTAGTGTCGATTACTCCTTGTAGTTGATGCTAGTTGGTTTACTTGGTGGAAGATCATATGTTCATATCCATTATGCATATTAATACACCTATGATTATGAACATGAACATGATTTGTGAGTAGTTACATTTGTTCCTGAGGACGTGGGAGAAGTCTTGCTATAAGTAGTCATGTGAATTTGGTATTCGTTTGATATTTTGATGAGATGTATGTTGTCATCCCTCTAGTGGTGTCATGTGAACGTCGACTACATGACACTTCACCATTATCTGGGCCTAGAGGGAGGCATTGGGAAGTAATAAGTAGATGATGGGTTGCTAGAGTGACAGAAGCTTAAACCCTAGTTTATGTGTTGCTTCGTAAGGGGCTGATTTGGATCCATATGTTTCATGCTATGGTTAGGTTTACCTTAATACTTCTATTGTAGTTGCGGATGCTTGCAATAGGGGTTAATCATAAGTGGGATGCTTGTCCGAGTAAGGTCATTACCCAAGCACCGGTCCACCCACATATCAAATTATCAAAGTACCGAACGCGAATCATATGAACGTGATGAAAACTAGCTTGACGATAATTCCCATGTGTCCTCGGGACCGCTTTCCTTTATATAAGAAATTGTCCAGGCTTGTCCTTTGCTACAAAAAGGATTGGGCAATGTTGCTGCACCTTATTCACTTTTATTACTTGTTACCCGTTATAAATTACCTTATCACAAAACTATTTGTTACCGATAATTTCAGTGCTTGCAGAGAATACCTTGCTGAAAACCGCTTATCATTTCCTTCTACTCCTTGTTGGGTTCGACACTCTTAGTTATCGAAAAGGCTACGATAGATCCCCTACACTTGTGGGTCAGCAAGACTCTTTTCTGGCGCCGTTGCTGGGGAGTGAAGCGCCTTTGGTAGGTGGAATTTGGTAAGTAAAAATTTATATAGTGTGCTGAAATTTACTGTCACTTTTTACTATGGAACATAATCCTTTGAGGGGCTTGTTCGGGGTATCTTCTCACCGACCAGTATGGCAAAGAGTTGCTCCTCAACCTACTGAACCTACTAAAAATGTTTTCTTTGAAATTCCTTCGGGTATGATAGAGAAACTGCTAGCTAATCCTTTTACAGGAGATGGAACATTACATCCCGATTTGCACCTAATCTATGTGGATGAAGTTTGTGGATTATTTAAGCTTGCAGGTATACCCGAGGATGTTATCAAGAGGAAGGTCTTCCCTTTATCTTTGAAGGGATATGCATTGACATGGTTTAGGCTATGTGATGATATTGGATCATGGAACTACCAATGATTGAAATTGGAATTTCATCAGAAGTTTTATCATATGCATCTTGTTCATCGTGATCGTAATTATATATATAATTTTTGGCCTTGCGAAGGCAAAAGCATCGCTCAAGCTTGGGGGAGGCTTAAGTCAATGTTATATTCATGGCCCGATCATGAGCTCTCAAAAGAAATGATTATTCAAAAAAATTATGCTCGACTTTCTCTCAGTAATCGCTCCATGCTCGATACTTCTTGTACTGGATCTTTTATGATGAAGACTATTGAATTCAAATGGGATTTATTGGAAATAATTAAATGCAACTCTGAAGATTGGGACCTTGACGAAGGTAAGGGGTCAGGTATAACCCCTAAGTTTGATTGTGTTAAATCTTTTATGGATACCGATGCTTTCCATGAATTTAGCACTAAATATATGGACTTGACTCTGAGGTAGTAGCTTCTTTCTGTGAATCCTTTGCTACTCATGTTGATCTCCCTAAGGAGAAGTGGTTTAAGTATAATCCTCCCATTGAAAAGACTATCACTTATAATGATCCTGTTGTTCCTACTGCTTATATTGAGAAACCAACTTTCCCTATTAGAATAAAGGATCATGCTAAAGCTTCAACTATGGTTAACAAAAGTAATATTAAGACACCTAAACCCCCTAAGCAAATTAAAGTTGAACTAGTGTTGCTATGGTTAAAGATCTTTTGGCCGATAATATTGATGGGCATGTTATTTACTTCTGCAATGAATCTGCTAGAATTGCTAGACCTAATACTAAAAAAAACATAGACCTGTTGTAGGCATGCCTGTTATTTCTGTTAAAATAGGAGATCATTGCTACCATGGCTTATGTGATATGGGTGCTAGTGAAAGTGTAATACCTCATTGCTTATACAAAGAAATTATGCATGATATTGCACCTGCTGAGATAGAAGAGATTGATATTACTATTAAGCTTGCCAATAGAGATACTATTTCACCGCTTGGGATCGTTAGAGATGTTGAAGTCTTGTGTGGGAAAGTTAAATATCCTGCTGATTTTCTTGTTCTTGGTTCCCCGCAAGATGGCTTTTGTCCCATTATATTTGGTAGACCCTTCTTGAATACTATTAATGCTAAGATATACTGCAATAAAGATATTGTTTCTATTGGTTTAGGGGATATGTCTCATGAATTTAATTTTGCTAAATTTCGTAGACAACCCCATGATAAAGAATTGCCTAGTAAAGATGAAATTATTGGTCTTGCTTCTATTGCCGTGCCTCCTAGTGATCCTTTAGAACAATATTTTCTAGACCATGAAAATGATATGTTTATGAATGAAAGAAGGGAAATAGATGAAGTATTTTTAAACATGGTCCTTTTTTGAAACACAAATTGCCTGTTGAAATTCTAGGGGATCCTCCTCCACCCAAGGGTGATCCCGTGTTTGAGCTTAAACCTTTACCTGATACTCTTAAATATGCTTATCTTGATGAGAAATAGATATATCGTGTTATTATTAGTGCTAACCTTTCAGAGCATGAAGAAAAGAAATTATTGAAAATTCTGAAGAAGCACCGTGCTACTATTGGATATACTCTTGATGATCTTAAGGGCATTAGTCCCACTCTTTGCCATCACAAAATAAAATTGGAGAAAGAAGCGAAACCAGTTGCTGATCACCAACGACGGTTAAATCCTAAGATGAAAGAAGTGGTAAGAAAAGAAATACTAAAGCTTCTTGAGGCAGGTATAATTTATCCCGTTGCTGATAGTCAGTGGGTAAGTCCTGTCTATTGTGTCCCTAAGAAGGGAGGTATTACTGTTGTTCCTAATGATAAAGATGAATTGATCCCACAAAGAATTGTTACAGGTTATAGAATGGTAATTGATTTCCGCAAATTAAATAAAGCTACTAAAAAGGATCATTACCCATTACCTTTTATTGATCAAATGTTAGAAAGATTATCCAAACATACAAATTTTTGCTTCCTGGATGGTTATTCTGGTTTCTCTCAAATACCTGTGTCAAAAGAGGATCAAGAAAAGACAAATTTTACTTGCCCTTTTGGTACCTTTGCTTATAGACGTATGCATTTTGGTTTACGCAATGCATGTGCTACTTTTCAAAGATGTATGACTGCTATATTCTCTGACTTTTGTGAAAAAATTGTTGATGTTTTCATGGATGATTTCTCCGTTTACGGAACTTCCTTCGATGATCTCTTAAGCAACCTTGATCGAGTTTTGCAGATATGTGAAGAAACTAATCTTGTCTTGAATTGGGAGAAGTGCCACTTTATATTTCTGAAAGAGGTATTGAAGTTGATAAAGCTAAAGTTGATACTATTAAAAAGATGCCGTGTCCTAAGGACATCAAAGGTATAAGAAGTTTCCTTGGTCATGCCGGTTTTATAGGAGGTTCATTAAGGACTTCTCTAAAATTTCTTGGCCTCTGACTAATCTCTTACAAAAAGATGTCCCTTTTGTCTTTGATGATGATTGTGTAGAAGCATTTGAAATACTTAAGAAAGCTTTGATTTCTGCACCTATTGTTCAGCCTCCTGATTGGAATTTATCATTTGAAATTATGTGTGATGCTAGTGATTATGTAGTAGGGGATGTTCTAGGAAAAAGAGTTGATAAGAAATTAAATGTTATTCAATGTGCTAGTAAAACTCTAGACAGTGCTCAAAGAAATTATGCTACTACCGAAAAGGAACTTTTAGCAGTTGTGTTTGCTTGTGATAAGTTCAGACCTTATATCGTTGATTCTAAAGTAACTATTCACAGTGATCATGCTGCTATTAAATATCTTATGGAAAAGAAAGATGCTAAACCTAGACTTATTAGATGGGTTCTCTTACTACAAGAATTTGATTTTCATATTATTGATAGAAAGGGAGCTGAGAACCCCGTTGCAGACAACTTGTCTAGGTTAGAAAATGTTCTTGATGACCCACTACCTATTGATGATAGCTTTCCTGATGAATAATTAGTTGTCATAAATGCTTCTCGTACTGCTCCATGGTTTGCTAATTATGCTAATTACATTGTTCCTAAATTTATACCACCTAGTTTCACATACCATTTAAAGAAAAAGTTCTTCTATGATTTAAGACATTACTTCTGGGATGACCCACATATTTATAAAGAAGGAGTAGATGGTGTTATTAAACGTTGTGTACCTGAGCATGAACAGGAACAGATCCTACGCAAGTGTCACTCCGAGGCTTATGGAGGACACCATGCTGGAGATAGAACTGCTCATAAGGTATTGCAATCCGGTTTTTATTGGCCTACCCTCTTCAAGGATGCCCGTAAGTTTGTCTTGTCTTGTGATGAATGTCAAAGAATTGGTAATATTAGTAGACGTCAAGAAATGCCTATGAATTATTCACTTGTTATTGAACCATTTGATGTTTGGGGTTTTGATTATATGGGACCGTTTGCTTCCTCTAATGGGTATACACATATTTTAGTTGTTGTTGATTATGTTACTAAGTGGGTAGAAGCTATTCCAACTAGTAGTGCTGATCATAACACCTCTATCAAGATGCTTAAAGAAGTTATTTTTTTGAGGTTTGGAGTCCCTAGATACTTAATGACTGATGGTGGTTCACATTTTAGTCATGGTGCTTTTCATAAAATGCTTGCTAAGTATGATGCTAATCATAGAATTGCATCTCCATGTCATCCACAGTCTAGTGGTGAAGTAGAACTGAGCAATAGAGAGCTTAAATTAATTTTGCAAAAGACTGTTAATAGATCTAAAAATAATTGGTCCAAGAAACTTGAGGATGCATTATGGGCCTATAGAACTGCATACAAAAATCCTACGGGTATGTCTCCATATAAAATGGTTTATGGTAAAGCATGTCACTTACCTCTTGAACTAGAACATAAGGCATATTGGGCTATTAAAGAGCTCAACTATGACTTTAAACTTGCTTGTGAGAAGAGGCTTTTTGACATTAGCTCACTTGATGAATGGAGAAGCCAGGCCTACAAGAATGCCAAACTGTTTAAAGAAAAATTTAAAAGATGGCATGATAAAAGGATACAAAGTGTGATTTTAATGTAGGTGATTATGTATTGCTATACAACTCTCGTTTAAGATTTTTTGCAGGCAAAATCCTCTCTAAATGGGAAGGTCCTTACATCATCGAGGAGGTCTACCGTTCCGGTGCCATAAAAATCAACAACTTCGAAGGCACAAATCCGAGGGTGGTAAACGGTCAAAGAATCAAACATTATATCTCAGGTAATCCCATAAATGTTGAAACTAATGTTATTGAAACCATAACCCCGGAGGAATACATAACAGACACTTTCCAGAACGTTCCAGACACCGAAAAGGAATAGGTACGTGGTACAGTAAGTAAACCGACTCCAAAAAAGTTCTAATGGCACTTTTTCTCCGTTTTGGAATATTTAAGAAAATAGGAAAATAAGAAGCAGTCTGGGGAGGACATGGGGCTTCCACGAGGGTGGAGGGCGCGCCCTACCCCCCTGGCCGCGCCCCTGCCTCGTGGGCACCTCGTGTGCTCTCTGTACTCCGTTTTCTTGCACGATACTTCTTTTGGTCGGTAAGAATTCACTATATAATCTCCCGAAGGCTTTGACCACCGTATCACACAAATATCCTCTGTCTTTGTTTCGAGCTGTTGATCTGACAGATCTAGATCGCCATGGCTTATTCAAGTGCCCCCAAGGACAAGTTCTTCGAGAAGGTCATCAACCCCTACCTTGCGGAGGTGCTGCAACACCCTCAAACCATTGAGATGCGTGAGGGTTTGCTGCACATATGTGATGTGGAGGGACCAAGGAGGACCGGAAGTGTGGAGACAAGGCTCGAGGCATTGGAGCAACAAGTTCTCAAGTGCCAGGAGATGGTGGCACGTGGACTCGACTCCAATCATATAATGATCATGGATTTCACCAACAACCACAAGCTGGGTGACAAGAACATTGGGGAGGCCATCTTCAAGCTTCACAAGAAAATCGAGCGCCTCCAAGCCCAGATCTATGACATGCAAAACCAAAATTGTGAGTATGAATATAGATTCAAGAGGATGAGTTTGGCTGCAGATTTGAGGATCCCGGAGACTCGATCATCCTTCTATGATGGTGAGCCTATGCCTTGGAAGATGGACGACAAGCCTACATCATCAACAACTCCATCATCACCACCTCCGAGGAAGGAAACATAAACATATGGGTATGGGCAGTCCCCTTGGCAACTGCCAAGCTTGGGGGAGTGCCCCGGTATCGTATCACCATACCTTTTATCTTTATCGTTTTTCTTAGTTCGATCCTTTTGGTTAAATATTGATCTAGTAGAATAAAGTTTTAATATGATCTAGTTTTGAGTTTTGCTTTATGATCCTTCTATGTAATCGAGTCCGTGAGCTATATATAATTAAGATTAGTGTTGAGTCAAGGGCTTGATTATCTTACTATGATCTTGAGAGAATAAAATAAAAGAAAAAGAATAAAAAAATTAGATCATACGGATCGTATGGAGAGTAATGACTTCACATATAAAGAGTATTATGAATAAAAGTTGTTGAGAGTTGACAGACATAGTTTTGGTCATCGTTGCAATTAATAGGAAGTAATAAAGGAAGAGAGGTTTCCACATATAAATATACTGTCATGGACATCTTTTATGATTGTGAGCACTCATTAAAGTATGATATGCTAAAGAGTTGACATTGGACAAGGAAGACAACGTAATGGGTTATGTTTTCTTACATCTAAGATAAATTATATTGTTATGGATCATCCAACATGTTGAGTTTGCCTTTCCCTCTCATGCTAGCCAAATTCTTTGCACCAAGTAGAGATACTACTTGTGCTTCCAAATATCCTTAAACCTAGTTTTTCCATGAGAGTCCACCATATCTATCTATGGATTGAGTAAGATCCTTCAAGTAAGTTGTCATCGTTGCAAGTAATAAAAATTTCTCTCTAAATATGTATGATTTATTAGTGTGGAGAAAATAATCATTATACGACCTTGTGATGTGGAAGAAATAAAAGCGACAGACTGCATAATAAAGGTCCATATCACAAGTGGCAATATAAAGTGACGTTCTATCGCATTAAGATTTTCTGCATCCAACAATAAAAGCACATGACAACCTCTAACTCCCTCTGTGAAGGGCCTATCTTTTATTCTTGTCTATTACTTCATGCAAAGAGTCACGATGATCTTCACCTTTCCTTTTTACATTTTATCCTTTGGCAAGCACAATGTGTTGGACAGATCCTGATATATATGGCTAATTGGATGTGGGTTTTCATGAACTATTATTGTTGACATTACCCTTGAGGTAAAAAGTTGGGAGGCAAAACTATAAGCCCCTATCTTTCTCTGTGTTCGATTAAAACTTCATAACCATAAATATCGTGTGAGATTTAGCAATTGTAAAAGACTAAATGATGGTTGAGTATGTGGACTTGATGTGAAGCTCTTATATTGACTCTTTCCTATGTTATGATAAATTGCAATTGCTTCAATGACTGAGATTATAGTTTGTTTGTTTTCAATGAAGTTTCTGATTCATACTTGAGTATGTGAATGAACTGTTACTTTAGCATAAGAGATCATATGACAATATATATATGTTGTTGTTCTAAGAATGATCATGATGCCCTCATGTCCGTATTTTATTTTTATCGACACCTCTATCTCTAAACATGTGGACATATTTTTCGATTTTGGCTTTCGCTTGAGGATAAGCGAGGTCTAAGCTTGGGGGAGTTGATACGTCCATTTTGCATCATGCTTTTATATCGATATTCATTGCATTATGGGATGTTATTTAACATTATGTCACAATACTTATGGCTATTATCTCTTATTTTACAAGGTTTGCATGAAGAGGGGGAATGCCGGCAGCTGGAATTCTGGGCTGGAAAAGGAGCAAATATTAGAGACCTATTCTGCACATCTCCAAAAGTCCTGAAACTCCACGGTATTATTTTCAGAATATATAAAAAATATTGGGCACACTACAACATGACCCCCCTTATAGCAACGCTTTTTTCGTATCTAAATGTTCATATATGCGTTGTTACCAACAGTTTGGGATGCGTTGCCTTATCCAGTGTTGCTAGCGCATAGTGCAACGCTTACACAGCCGTTGGTAACATGAACCGTTGCAAGAATGCAACATATAAAACATACTAGTGCAACGCTTTTTTATGTTGGTGATTTATGCACATGAATCAAAATCCCATTGCTCGACAACAAAGAAGTTGCAATGTAAATAATATTACTTTTTTATACATAATGTCAATAATATTTCTTTTTTATATATTGCCAGCAATTAAATTAATGCTCCACGTAATGGCGACAATTATGTATTTCAAGTGAAGAAAAAACAAGAGAATATACTCACGGGAGGAAGAAATCATATATAAAATAAAATTGTTGGATTACAATACTCGATATTACATGAGCAACATAATCCAAATGTGATGCATAATGTAAATATTTTCTTGATAGCGAAACTTAAACTAAAAGCATCCATCGACATCCCTACAACTGAACTAAAAACTTAACCAAGGAACATCATCCGACATGAACATTGTCCCTACAATGTAACTAAAACTGAAAGCATCCATCATCATCATCATGAATAGGAACATCATCATCATCATCGCATTATGCTTTCCACTTACCCATATAATCCATTTATCTTTTGAATCTATAAACATAAAAACAGAACGAACTGTCAGCACACAAGGCATTGATATGATGCAAGTAGTGATAGCGGCAGGATATTAGTCATGTACAAACATCACAACAGGTGTAACCATGGGAATTACAAAATCTTAGCTTGTAAATATCTGGTTTGCAATTTAAGTTCCTATCGCCTTAAAACAGAAATCCACAAGTATATCATTTTTCGACAATGCAAGGAAAATCATCCCAGCCTTTGAAACATAGCAGGCACAAGTTTCTTCAAACATTGTAAAAAAGGCTAATAAGGTCATTCTCCTATACATACTTATTTCCCTCTAGGAAACATTCTACTAAGGAATTTGTCCCTGGAACTTGTCCTATTTGGTGTATTGGATGAGCCTTACTAAGTATGCCAAGAAGCAAAAAAAAGGCAACTAGGAAAGTTTGCTCATACTAGTGGAGCACCGTAAACTTCAGTCGACCATGCTACTAGTTGTGACGAACATTAAAATTGCTATCAATTGTGAAGTGATTTTTTTAATACATTAGATAACATCAATTTTCAGCACACACATGTATCTTCTATTTTTTTGCTTCATAAATGTGTATAAATACTGAATATCTTAAAAAAGGCCGATTTGGGGAGTCACAAACATAAATTACATGCGCTTTTTACCTAAGTTATGCATACCTGTCGTCATTCATGTATGATAGTAGCCTTCAAGTCCCAGTTGTGGTCTGAAGTTGCAGTACACTTGATCATATGTCATACAGGCCAATGCTTAATCACATGTCAGCATCAATATATACCAAAAAAATTATGGTACCATGGAAAAAAGATAGGGGAGACATGCAGCCTTCCAGTCAACTGCGTTTTGCAGCTATATTCAAAGCTTCTAATAATATATAATCGGGTGAGAGGAGAGTTAGACCAACACTTCCTATTACGTGTAAATCAGTAACTTATGTACGATTTATTCCTCGACAGCATATGGAAACTTACTTTTCCCATAGACCATTTCACAAATCCACCATATATGCAACGACATGCACTTCCAGACGCCTGCATTATGAAATCAGCCTGAGAGAAGACATAAGTTCGCTAGCTTATTATTTAGTAAAATGAAGTAATATCATTGCTATATCATCAAGAAAATAGTACAAATACCGTAGTTGATTATCTCTCACCGCACCACACGCCCGAGGCGCTTGCTCATGGACTCCTCCGTCGGGTGAGCGCCCCAGGCGGCGCCGCCCGATCTCCTTTCCCCGGCCTCCCCTGCTGCCGCCGGGACCAGATCTGCAATCAGCACGCCGTTCTCTCTCTTCCGCCCCTCGAAGGTCCGCCCCCTGCGTCGGCTGCGTCGCTGGCTGCTCCCATGTCAATGCTCACGACAGCCGCGCCATCTCCGGCTCCAGCCTTTGCGCTCGCTGCGGCCTCCCTCGCCGCCCGCAAGGTGGATCCGTCTGTTCAAGGACGCGTCGCCTCGCGCAAGCTCCCCTGCACTCCCACGGTGCCGGCAAGTCAACCCCCGCCGCCAACTGTCCCCGTCCTCGTTGCCGGTGGCACTTCCGGCTGAACGATGGCACCTTCCGGCCTCCTCTGCTTGTTTCCAAGCACCCAACTGCCTCGTGCACCTCCTGTGCTCGCCTGCATGGTGGACCCAGCAGGACATGTCTCCCCGCCGCTGTAGCCAAGGTTGGGCCCTGAGGACGTCGCTGTTGAGGTGCCGGAGACAACTCCCGGGCCGCCGACGGTGCTGCCCTGCCACGACGGTGGCCGCCCACCTGCTGCCGTGTTGCTTTATAGAGGATATCCTTGTAGTGGCAAAGAAAGTACCAGAGGGGACCACCCACCGTCCATGAGGGTGGGGGGCGCGCCCTACCCCCTAGGCGCACCCCCTGCCTCGTGGGCTCCTTGGTGGCCCTCTGATGCCCATCTTTGGCTATATGGAGTCTTTCGTCTAGGAAAAAATCATAAGCTAGCTCATGGGACGAAACTCCGCCGCCCCGAGGCGGAACCTTGGAGGAACCAATCTAGGGCTCCGGCGGAGCTGTTCTGCCGGGGGAACTTCCCTCCGGGAGGGGGAAATCATCACCAGCGATCCTCTCATCGGGAGGCGGTCAATCTCCATCAACATCTTCACCAGCACCATCTCATCTCAGACCCTAGTTCATCTCTTGTATCTAATCTTTGTATCCAAACCTCAGATTGGTACATGTGGGTTGCTAGTAGTGTTGATTACTCCTTGTAGTTGATCCTAGTTGGTCTATACTACGTCTTGAGCTTGCGTTGGTTTTCCCCGAGGAGGAAGGGATGATGCAGCAGAGTAGCGTAAGTATTTCCCTCAATTTTTGAGAACCAAGGTATCAATCCAGTAGGAGACCATGCTCAAGTCCCTCGTACCTGCACAAAACGATAGCTACTCGCAACCAACGCGATTAGGGGTTGTCAATCCCTTCACGATCACTTTCGAGAGTGAGATCTGATAGATATAATATTTTTGGTATTTTTGATATAAAGATGCAAAGTAAAAAGTAAAGGAAAAGTAAAAAAGCAAAGCAAGATTAAAGTGATGGAGATTGATATGATGAGAATAGACCTGGGGCCATAGGTTTCACTAGTGGCTTCTCTCAAGAGCATAAGTATTCTACGGTGGGTGAACAAATTACTGTTGAGCAATTGACAGAACTAAGCATAGTTATGAGAATATCTAGGCATGATCATGTATATAGGCATCACGTCCGTGACAAGTAGACCAAAACGATTCTGCATCTACTACTATTAATCCACTCATCGACCGCTATCCAGCATGCATCTAGAGTATTAAGTTAAAAACAGAGTAATGCCTTAAGCAAGATGACATGATGTAGAGAGATAAATTCATGCAATATGAAATAAACCCCATCTTGTTATCCTCGATGGCAACGATGCAATACGTGCCTTGCTGCCCCTTCTGTCACTGGGAAAGGACACCGCAAGATCGAACCCAAAGCTAAGCACTTCTCCCATGGCAAGAACTACCAATGTAGTTGGCCAAACCAAACGGATAATTCGAAGAGACTTGCAAAGATAACCAATCATACATAAAAGAATTCAGAGAAGATTCAAATATTATTCATAGATAGACTTGATCATAAAACCACAATTCATCGATATCAACAAACACACCCAAAAAATAAGATTACATCAAATAGATCTCCACGAGACAGAGGGAGAACTTTGTATTGAGATTCAAAGAGAGAGAAGAAGCCATCTAGCTACTAACTGTGGACCCGAAGGTGTGAGGTAAACTACTCACACTTCATCGGAGGGGCTAGGATGATGTAGAAGCCCTCCGTGATGACGGCCCTCTTCCGGCGGAGCTCCGGAACATGCCCCAAGATGGGATCTCGTGGACACAGAAAGTTGCGGCGGTGGAATTAGGTTTTTGGCTCCTGTTCTGCTCGTTTGGGGGTACGTAGGTATATATAGGAGGAAGGAGTACATCGGTGGAGCACCGAGGGGCCCACGAGGCAGGGGGGTGCGCCCTAGGGGGGTGCGCCCCCACCCTCATGACCTCCTCCTTGACTCCCTGGAGTAGGGTCCAAGTCTCCTGGATCACGTTTGGTGAGAAAATCACGTTCCCGAAGATTTTATTCCGTTTGGACTCCGTTTGATATTCTGTTTCTCCGAAACACTGAAATAGGCAAAAAATAGCAATTCTGGACTGGGCCTCCGGTTAATAGGTTAGTACCAAAAATAATATAAAAGTGGAAAATAAAGCCCAATATAGTCCAAAACAGTAGATAATATAGCATGGAGCAATCAAAAATTATAGGTACGTTGGAGACGTATCAGGCATCCCCAAGCTTAATTCCTGCTCATCCTCGAGTAGGTAAATGATAAAAAGAGAATTTTTGATGCGGAGTGCTACTTGGAATAATTTCAATGCAAATCTTCTTAATTGTGGTATGAATATTGAGATTAGAAAGATTCAAGACAAAAGTTTATATTTACATAAAAATAATAATACTTCAAGCATACTAACAAAGCAATTATGTCTTCTCAAAATAACATGGACAAAGAAAGTTATCCCTACAAAATCATATAGTCTGGCTATGCTCTATCTTCACCACACAAAGTACTTATCATGCACAACCCTGATGACAAGCCAAGCAATTGTTTCATACTCTAACTTTTTCAAAACTTTTTCAATCTTCACGCAATACATGAGCATGAGCCATGGATATAGCACTATAGGTGGAATAGAATGATGGTTGTGGAGAAGACAAAAAGGAGGGGAAGATAGTCTCACATCAACTAGGCATATCAACGGGCTATGGAGATGCCCATCAATAGATATCAGTGTGAGTGAGTAGGGATTGCCATGCAACGGATGCACTAGAGCTATAAATGTATGAAAGTTCAACAAAAGAAACTAGTGGGTGTGCATCCAACTTGCTTGCTCATGAAGACCTAGGGCAATTTGAGGAAGCCCATCATTGGAATATACAAGCCAAGTTCTATAATGTAAAATTCCCACTAGTATATGAAAGTGACAACATATGAGACTCTCTATATGAAGAACATGGTGCTACTTTGAAGCACAATATATGAGACTCGCTATATCATGGTGCTACTTTGAAGCACAACTGTGGAAAAAAAGATAGTAGCATTGCCCCTTTTTATTTATTTTCTTTTTTTGGGCCTTCTTTTTTTTTTCTTTGGCCTTTCTCCCCTTTTTTTGGGACAATGCTCTATTGAATGATGATCATCACACTTCTATTTATTTACAACTCAATGATCACAACTCGATACTAAAACAAAGTATGACTCTATATGGATGCCTCTGGCGGTGTACCGGGATGTGCAATGAATCAAGAGTGACAAGTATGAAAAAATTATGAATGGTGGCTTTGCCACAAATACTATGTCAACTACATGATCATGCTAAGAAATATGACAATGATGAATGTGTCATGATGAACTAGATGGTGGAAAGTTGCATGGCAATATATCTCAGAATGGCTATGGAATGCATAATAGGTAGGTATGGTGGCTGTTTTGAGGAAGGTATATGGTAGGTGTATGATACCGGCGAAAGGTGCGCGGTATTAGAGAGGCTAGCAAAGGTGGAAGGGCGAGAGTGCGTATGATCCATGGACTCAACATTAGTCATAAAGAACTCATATACTTATTGCAAAAATCTACAAGTTATCAAAGCAAAGTACTACGTGCTCCTAGGGGGATAGATTGGTAGGAAAAGACCATCGCTCGTCCCCGACCGCCACTCATAAGGAAGACAATCAATAAATAAATCATGCTCCGACTTCATCACATAACGGTTCACCATACGTGCATGCTATGGGAATCACAAACTTTAACACAAGTATTCTTTAAATTGAAAACTACTAAACTAGCATGACTTTAATATTATCACCTCCATATCTCAAAACAATTATCATGCTTCAATCTTTTCTTAGTATTCAACACACTAAAAAAAAGTTTCACAAATCTTGAATACCAAGCATATATTATTAAGAAAATTACCATGCTATTAAGACTCTCAAAATAATTTAAGTGAAGCATGAGAGATCAATAGTTTCTTTAAAACAAATCCACCACCGTGCTCTAAAATATCTAAGTGAAGCACATAGAGCAAAATTATAACGCTCAAAAGATATAAGTGAAGCATATAGAGGCAAACTACTTAGCTCAAAAAAATATAAGTGAAGCACATAGAGTATTCTATCAAATTTTAATTCATGGATGGATCTCTCAAAAGGTGTGTACAGCAAGGATGATTGTGGCATACTAAGACACAAAGACACAAATAATACAAGACGCTCCAAGAAAAACACATATCATGTTGGTGAATAAAAATATAGCTCCAAGTAAAGTTACCGATAGAAGTAGACGAACGAGGGGATGCCTTCCGGGGCATCCCCAAGCTTTGGCTTTTAGGTGTCCTTAGATTATCTTGGGGGTTCCATGGGCATCCCCAAGCTTATGCTCTTGCCACTCCTTGTTCCATAATCCATCAAATCCTTACCCAATACTTGAAAACTTCACAACACAAAACTCAAAATAGAAAGCTCGTGAGCTCCGTTAGCGAAAGAAAACAAAAGACCACTTCAAGGTACTGTAATTAACTCATTATTTATTTATATTGGTGTTAGACCTACTGTATTCCAACTTCTCTATGGATTATAAACTATTTTACTTGCCATAGATTCATCAAAATAAGCAAACAACACACTAAAAACAGAATCTGTCAAAAACAGAACAGTCTGTAGTAATCTGTATCTACCGCAATATCTGGAACCCCAAAAATTCTAAAATAAATTGCTGGACGTGAGGAATTTATCTATTAATCATCTTCAAAAAGAATTAACTAAATATCACTCTTCAAATAAAAATGACAGCAGTTCTCGTGAGCGCTAAAGTTTCTGTTTTTTTACAGCAAGTTCAACAAGACTTTCCCCAAGTCTTCCCAATGGTTCTACTTGGCACAAACACTAATTAAACACAAAAAACACAACCAAAACAGAGGCTAGATAATTTATTTATTACTGAACAGGAGCAAATAGCAAGGAATAAAAATAAAATTGGGTTGCCTCCCAACAAGCGCTATCGTTTAACGCCCCTAGCTAGGCATAACAAGCAAGAATAGATCTAGGTATTGCCATCTTTGGTAGGCAATCCATAAGTGGCTCTCATGATAGTTTCATATGGAAATTTTATTTTCTTTCTAGGAAAGTGTTCCATGCCCTTTTTTAATGGAAATTGAAATCTAATATTCCCTTCCTTCATATCAATAATCGCACCAACCGTTCTAAGGAAAGGTCTACCAAGAATAATAGGGCAAGAAGGATTGCAATCTATATCAAGAACAATGAAATCTACGGGCACATAATTCCTATTTGCAACAATAAGAACATCATTAATCCTTCCCATAGGTTTCTTAATAGTGGAATCCGCAAGATGCAAGTTTAGAGAGCAATCATCAAAATCGCGGAAATCCAGTAAATCACACAAAGTTTTGGGGATAGTGGAGACACTAGCACCCAAATCACACAAAGCATAAAACTCATGATCTTTAACTTTAATTTTAATAGTTGGTTCCCACTCATCATATAGTTTCCTAGGGATAGAAACTTTCAACTCAAGTTTTTCTTCATAAGATTGCATCAAGGCATCAACAACATGTTCGGTGAAGGCTTTATTTCGACTATAAGCATGTGGAGAATTTAGCACGGATTGCAACAAGGAAATACAATTAATTAAAGAGCAACTTTCATAATTAAATTCCTTGAAATCCAATATAGTGGGTTTAGCAACATCTAGATTTTTATTTCTTTCAATCCCACTTTCATCAATTTCATCATTAAGATCTAAATACTCCGAATTTTTAGAACGCCTTCTAGGTAAAGGAAGATCATATTCAGTTTCATCAAGATTCATATTGCAAAACTAAGATTTAATAGGAGACACATCAATAAATTTTAGATCTTCATCTTGATTTTCATAGGTATTCGGTTTAGCGGCCATCTTATTGACTAAGGTGGCTTGCATATCCGAAATTTCAGCAGTCATCTTCTCTAGACGAGCAATCTGGGATCTTATACCATCAAATTCATTAGACATATCATCAAGCTCTTTATTCATATAACTCATAAAACTTTTTTGTTCCTTAAGCTCATTTCTAAAGAAATTATTATGCTCAAATTGCAAAACCATAAACTTCCTAACGTTGTTTTCAATCTCGTCTAACCTTTTAAGGTGAAGATCACCAAATCTCGGTTGAGCCATCACGACAAATAAGCAATCTAACACACGAGCAAACAAGAGCAAACGGGCAAAAGAGGCAAACAGAGAGGGAGGATAGAGAGAGAGAGAGGGCTAATAAAACGGCAAGGGTGAAGTGGGGGAGAGGAAAACGAGAGGCAAATGGAAAATAATGTAATGCGAGAGATAGGGATTGTGATGGGTACTTGGTATGTTGACTTTTTTTTTATAGACTCCCCGACAACGGTGCCAGAAATCCTTCTTGCTACGTCTTGAGCTTGCGTTGGTTTTCCCCGAATAGGAAGGGATGATGCAGCAGAGTACCGTAAGTATTTCCCCCAGTTTTTGAGAACCAAGGTATCAATCCAGTAGGAGACCACGCTCAAGTCCCTCGTACCTGCACAAAACGATAGCTCCTCGCAACCAACGCGATTAGGGGTTGTCAATCCCTTCACGGTCACTTACGAGAGTGAGATCTGATAGATATAATATTTTTGGTATTTTTGACATAATGATGCAAAGTAAAAAGTAAAGGCAAAGTAAAAAGCAAAGCAAGATTAAAGTGATGGAGATTGATATGATGAGAATAGACCCGGGGGCCATAGGTTTCACTAGTGGCTTCTCTCAAGAACATAAGTATTCTATGGTGGGTGAACAAATTACTGTTGAGCAATTGACAGAACTTAGCATAGTTATGAGAATATCTAGGCATGATCATGTATATAGGCATCACGTCCGTGACAAGTAGACTGAAACGATTCTGCATCTACTACTATTACTCCACTCATCGACCGCTATCCAGCATGCATCTACAGTATTAAGTTAAAAACAGAGTAACGCCTTAAGCAAGATGACATGATGTAGAGAGATAAATTCATGCAATATGAAATAAACCCCATCTTGTTATCCTCGATGGCAACGATGAAATACGTGTCTTGCTGCCCCTTCTGTCACTGGGAAAGGACACCGCAAGATCGAACCCAAAGCTAAGCACTTCTCCCATGGCAAGAACTACCAATCTAGTTGGCCAAACCAAACGGATAATTCGAAGAGACTTGCAAAGATAACCAATCATACATAAAAGAATTCAGAGAAGATTGAAATATTATTCATAGATAGACTTGATCATAAACCCACAATTCATCGATCTCAACAAACACGCCGCAAAAAAAGAAGATTACATCGAATAGATCTCCACGAGAGAGGGGGAGAACTTTGTATTGAGATTCAAAGAGAGAGAAGAAGCCATCTAGCTACTAACAATGGACCCGAAGGTGTGAGGTAAACTACTCACACTTCATCGGAGGGGCTAGGATGATGTAGAAGCCCTCCGTGATGACGGCCCTCTTCCGGCGGAGCTCCGGAACAGGCCCCAAGATGGGATCTCATGGATATAGAAAGTTACAGCGGTGGAATTAGGTTTTTGGCTCCCGTTCTGATCGTTTGGGGGTATGTAGGTATATATAGGAGGAAGGAGTATGTCGGTGGAGCACCGAGGGGCCCACGAGGCAGGGGGCGCGCCCTAGGGGGGGGGGGGCGCCCCCCACCCTCGTGTCCTCCTCTTTGACTCCCTGGAGTAGGGTCCAAGTCTCCTGGATCACGTTCGTTGAGAAAATCACGTTCCCGAAGATTTTATTCCGTTTGGACTCCGTTTGATATTCTGTTTCTCCGAAACACTAAAATAAGCAAAAAAACAGCAATTCTGGGCTGCGCCTCCGGTTAATAGGTTAGTCCCAAAAATAATATAAAAGTGGAAAATAAAGCCTAATATAGTCCAAAACAGTAGATAATATAGCATGGAGCAATCAAAAATTATAGATACATTAGAGATGTATCAGTTTACTTGGTGGAAGATCATATGTTCAGATTCATTATGCATATTAATACCCCTCTGATTATGAACATGAATATGATTTGTGAGTACTTATGTTTGTTCCTGAGGACATGGGAGAAGTCTTGCTATAAGTAGTTTTGTGAATTTGGTATTCGTTCGATATTTTGATGAGATGTATGTTGTCATCCCTCTAGTGGTGTCATGTGAACGTCGACTAGATGACACTTCACCATTATTTGGGCCTAGAGGGAGGCATTGGGAAGTAATAAGTAGATGATGGGTTGCTAGAGTGACAGAAGCTTAAACCCTAGTTTATGCGTTGCTTCGTAAGGGGCTGATTTTGATCCATATGTTTCATGCTATGGTTAGGTTTACCTTAATACTTCTGTTGTAGTTGCGGATGCTTGCAATAGCGGTTAATCATAAGTGGGATGCTTGTCCAAGTAAGGGCAGTACCCAAGCACCGGTCCTCCCACATATCAAATAATCAAAGTACCAAACGTGAATCATATGAGCGTGATGAAAACTAGCTTGACGATAATTCCCATGTGTCCTTGGGACCGCTTTCCTTTATATTAGAAATTGTCCAGGCTTGTCCTTTGCTACAAAAAGGATTGGGCCATCTTTCTGCACCTTATCCACTTTTATTACTTGTTACCCGTTACAAATTAGCTTATCACAAAACTATCTGTTACCGATAATTTCAGTGCTTGCAGAGAATACCTTGCTGAAAACCGCTTATCATTTCCTTCTGCTCCTCGTTGGGTTCGACACTCTTACTTATCAAAAAGGCTACGATAGATCCCCTACACTTGTGGGTCATCAAACATCCAATTACATAAGTGACTATACAGATCATTTGCACACACCTCAATAAACAATTGCATGCATTCTAAACTAGGAGAAACGATCATCTAGTCATCTACTTCTTGTGACACTCCCGCCACTGCTCTATGGCTTGATACCTCATCTGGGACAGGAAGAAGACACTTCCGCTTGTCAATGATCTTCCTGTACGTCTCGTAGCTTGTGTACGCGTCCTTGGCCACGCACTTGACGTGTTATTCATCCAGTCTCTGAAGCCAGACATTGTGACAGGCGTTCTTGTCCTTCTTGCTCTCATCCTTCATCTTCATGTACTAGGGGTCGATGATGGACAAGGCGAGGTCAACCAGGGAGTTCTGTTTGTTGTTGTCGCTTCCCCAAACCTTGTAGTGGTCTTGGATGTTGACAAGATTTTGGCATTTCAAGCCCAAAACCTTGAGCACTTTTAGATCGTTGGTGGTGTCCACCGTAGCGAAACAGTAGTCGGATCCGTTTATAAACCTAGGGAAACGCTCGCAAGGCCTTGTGGCCAGGTCGTAGTGGTAGACGAGGACTTCATGTCGCACGCACAACTGGGCGACAACAACCTTCTAATCGTGTCTGGCACGACCGCTGGTTCACTCGAGGTCGAACCCGACCACTTGGTACTTGTCCTCAGTAGGCAACTGGTCCATAGTTTGGATGGAGCTGTCCACCAAGACCGGCTCGTTTGTGTACCCCACTGAGAGGTCATTCCCTTTCACGTGGGTGTCCACTATGTGATGCGTGGTGAACTGCCCCCCGCTGTCGTTGTCGGCCGCTGGGAGCGCCATTGGAACCGCTAGATGTCCTCTCTGTATGTGTTGTCGTGGGTATTCTTATTGTGTCGTGTGGCGCGAGAGATGAAGGTAAATGGCCGCAGAAATAAATGGCGGCCTGGATTCCCGGTGCGTCCGCATGGCAGTTTTTGAAGTGGGTAACTACATCGTGGCGCTGCGCCCGGCACAACCGCATGCATAATGGCAGCACGAACGTACATGTCATGCGCTGGCCCCAAGCACTGGCAGCGCGCATGGAGGGACGAGGGCAGAGCGCCCGGAGGGACGTGAGAGCAGAGTGTGCATGGTGGGACGTGAGCAGAGTGCGCCATGGCCGCCTCAACTACAAGCAACCACACGCATAGAGCAGTTGAACACGCAGGGAATGGTCGTCTACAAGCTGGCCAGCAGTTGCATCACTGTGTAGAGAGTGGCCGTGTGTTACTACCTCTATATTGGTTTGTTAGCCCCCTATATATTCTGTGCCATATTTTGACTTTAAATTTAACCAACAAAATATTAATACATGTTATAGAAATTATATAATTGGAAAGTATGTTCAAATACGAATCCAACGATATAATCTTTGGCGACATGCATTCGTATTTTATTAGTTAAATCTCTAGTCAAAATTTGGCACAAAAATACATAGACGACTTATAAACCAGGACGGGGGTAGTAGGTAGTTAAATCACATATGTTTTTTCTTAACGGTATGTGTACGTGTCCTTTCGTCCTCCTCCCGCATGTCTTGTCACCCCGCTGTCGCAGACGGCCTTGAGCGCAAGCTTGAGCAGCGCGCGGGGGCGTTCTTTTGGCCAAACGGTGGTGAGCCCGTTCTCACGCAACCGCGCAGGTTCCCATGCAAGCTTCCCGCCCGACTCGGTGAAATCCCCCAAAATCCCAATGCTTACCGGCCTGCTATATAAACCCTCATGGCCGGCGAGTGCTGCATGGCATTTTCCCCTTGCTCCTTGTAGCTTATCTTGTCTGCTTCTCCCACAATCGTCAATGGAACCCTAGTGTCTTTTGCTCACCAGGTGGCCCCCCTCCGGTAGTTATTTGCCCAGTACTTCTTATTTATTCCATAAAAATTCCTCGTGATATTTCAGCCCACTTGGAGTTGTGCAGAATAGGTAGCTTGACGTAGGCTTTTCAGGTTCAGATTTGCCAGAATTCTCCTTGTTTGTCTGTACCTTGCAAATTATGAGAGAAAATACATTAGAATTACTCGAAAAAGCATTATTATGCGTAAAAACATTATAAATAACAGTAGGTAAACATGATACAAAATGGATGTATCACCTTACCACCGCCGTGGCCGCAACACACACCGATGCAGAGACGAGGAATCAGGAGATCTCCGAGGAGTCCCGTCGCTTCGAGAAGGGTCGTCCGGAGCGGCAGAGGGTGTTCGAGGTGAGCGTCGCTAAAGGTGCAGCAGCGGTAGGCACCGTATTGCAGTTGTCCAGCTCGTTGGTAGGCTCCTCCTCCTCCTCTGCCTCTTACTGAGAGTGCTCAGTAGAGGAGAGGCTGCCGGAAGTAGTACAAAGCCCCTCCGTAGTAGCAGTATTTAGGGACTATTTTGTTCAGTTCATCTGACTATAGATGTGGTGGAACTATACAACGTACTTAAAATTAGCTAGTATAAATAGATGAACTAGCTATTTCAGTATGTGGTTGGCAACAATTGGGTTTGGTTGGTTCAGCTGTCGAGTTGAACTGTTTGTATAAAGAACGACTACTTAATCTATGAATGAAATATATGCTTAATTACTGAATATTAGTTGCAAAAATTAGATAGTGCTAGTGATTTTTAGCTGCATATTTTGACAAATGGCATTTTTACAAGGTTGAAAATGGCAATGTTACTAGATCAACAAATGTCAATCTTTCTAGTTTGACAAATGGCAATATATATACCCAATATGACACATGCAAATCTTACCAAATTGTCTGTACGTGGTTGCACATGGCTCATCCAAAAAAACCATTTGCGCTGAAGGGATGTACAAATCCTGCGTGCCAGATTTTCTCTTGGCTTAGCACCGAAGTCTCGCTTTGCATACCATATGCAGTATGAACCATTTGTGTTGAAGAGATGCACAAATCCTGTAGCGAATTTTCCCTTGGCTTACCGGGGAAGACCATAGCTCTCACTTTGCATACGGGTGTTCTATCTAAAATGTTTGCGATGATGAGCTACACAAATCCTACTCGACACATTTTTCCCTTGGCTTCCTGGGTAGCTATCAATTTGCATACAGGTGTTCTAACTAAAAATTTTGCGATGAATGTTTTATGTTTAAAAACCATTGATGTTTTTTAAATAAATCGTTTGATGAGTCTGTATATTTAGAGAGAAAAATGCAAGTTCGTTCAAACCATATCTTTCATTCAGTCACACTGCAAATTTATATTCATATGATCGAGATACAATATTAAACACAAAAAACTAATTCCGGCGGCGGCGGAGGTGACTTGCCGCGCCACGTTATCATTGTCGTCCTCCTGGACTCCATTGTTGTAGTCTTCAAGGCCACACAAAATGTTCTACACTTGGAAATCAAACATCATGTCGTTGTGCGATCGACGGGCGGAGCACGGGAGGATGTCAATTCATGGCGCTACGAGGTAGCGGTTGATGGCGGCGTCCCATGCCGGTGAGGGTGGCATGCGCATGGGCACGGGCGTAGGGGGTGCAGGCAAATGCACGGGGACCGGCGCCGCGGTGGGTGCAGGGGAGCGCACGGGCACTGGCACGGGCACTGGCGCTGGCATGTACACGAGCTCGCGCGGGTCCGCGGAGACCTCACTGACGCCCGCGGCTTCCTGCTCTGTGATAGTGCTCGGCGACCAGCCCATCAATGCTGGTGCGGGCATGGGGATGGGAGCTGGGACGGGCATGGCGACAACAACCGCCGTGGCCAGCTAGTTCAGGGCCATGTCCATGAGGCCCCATTCCTCCCTATTTTCTATCTCCTCCGGCTCAGAGTCGACTTCACCAAACTGGAACACTAGTGGAAGATGATCCTTCTGCACCATGGCATTGGTGGAGGTCTGTGGGAGGAGAATGGGAGGCGAATAGTAAGGCCGCCCGTATTAAACAGTGGCTCAGGCACCATTAATGGAGAGGATGCGAGCCAGGCGGGCGGCCATGGAAGTTAAAGGGTTCTCTTCCCAGTGAGCCTACGCAGCTTACATCTCACACGCTTCCCGATGAACCTGTGCATTGGAGGACAGCTTGCACGCCTCTCGGTCAGCTTGCGCACCTGACCGCGCTCGCATGCCTCCCGTTCAGTCAAGGAGTTGTCCGCACGGCACCTCCTAGCCATTAAAAGAGTGACGCGTTACGTCACGTGAATGGTTAATAGAACGCACATGATTTAAATTATACAAAACATTTGAGATGTTAAAGTGGCAGCTATTTTTTTTCCAAAATGCCTTTGTTGGCTATTATTCGAGTGCGCCTTCTCTCAAAATGGACATAGAAAATACCACAGCATGTCGGGCGCCATTCCATGATAGCATGCGAAGTTTCATGAGTTTCAGACGAGTTTTGGATTTACTAGAATTTGAAAGCAAAGTATCTCAATGTTTGCGGTGAGCGACGGTGGAAAAGGTGTTTGACATTCATTTCCATTAGTTGTATTGGACCTAAGCATGCACCCAAGGACACACATTTGATTTTTCAACCAATTTATATGCACTGGAGCGTGTGCATGTTTTTCAATTTTGAATTATGCACATAAAATGCCTAGAAAACACAGTTAATGTATAAAAATGTCCAAACAAACCATCAGGCTTGTTGTCAGAAGCTCTATTTTGTTCTATGTTGACACTAGAAAATTTTTGAAAGCAAGAAGAGGCAACGGATATAATTTCGTCCCCAAAGGTGGCATGTTCCCTACCAAAACCATGAGGCTTGTTGTGAGAAGCTCTGGTTTCTGAGAAGCTTATACCCAAACCTGCCCCAAATGGGAAAAAATTACAACGACATGTTGATGCCGCTCCATGATAGCATGCCAAGTTTCATGAATTTTAGACGAGTTTTGGATTTACTAGAATTTAAAAACATAGTATCTCAATGTTTGCGCCGAGTGACGATGGCAAGGTTTTTGACACTCATTCTCATTTCTTGCATGGGACCTAAGCATGCACCCAGGGACACATATTTGATTTTTCAACCAATTTATATGCACTGGAGCATGTGCATGTAGTTCAAATTTGAATTCTGCACATAAAATGCCTAGAAAACCAAGTTAATGTGTAAAAACTGTCCAAACGAACCCTGAAAAATTCCAAATTTTAACACAACAATCCTGTTGTTCTATGGTGACACAAGAAAAAATTTGAAAGCAAGAAGAGGCAACGGATATCGTTTCGTCCCCAAAGGTGGCACGTTCCCTACCGAAACCATCAGGCTGGTTGTGAGAAGCTCTGGTTTATGAGAAGCTTATACCCAAACCTGCCCCAAATGGGACAAAATATTTACCACGGCATGTTGATACCGCTCCATCATAGCATGCCAAGTTTCATGAATTTCAGACGAGTTTTGGATTTACCAGAATTTAAAAATGAAATATCTCAACATTTGCCGCCGAGCGACGGTGGCAAGGTGTTTGACATTCATTCCCATTTCTTGCATGAGACCTAAGCATGCAATCAAGGACACAGATTTGTTTTTTCAACCAATTTATATGCACTGGAGCATGTGACTATAGTTCAAATTTCAATTATGCACATAAATGCATAGAAAACCCAGTTAATGTATAAAAATGTCCAAACGATCCCCCAAAACTTTCAAAATTTAACACGACACTCCTGTTGTTCTATGTTGACACCAGAAAAAAACTGAAAGCAAGAAGAGATGATGAATATCATTTTGTCCACAAAGGTGATACGTTTGCCTACCGAAACCATGAGACTTCTTGTGAGAAGCTCTGGTTTGTGAGAAGCTTATACCATAACCTATCCCAAATTGGACAGTATTTTTTACCACAACATGTTGATGCCATTCCATGATAGCATGCCAAGGTTCATTAATTTCAGACGAGTTTTGGATTTGCTAGAATTACAAAATCAAGTACCTCGACATTTTCTAGAGAGCCACAATGCCATGGTATTTGAAATTCATCCCCATTTCTTGCATGGGATATAAGCATAAACCCATGGACACATATATGATTTTGCAACCCATTTTGGTGCACCAGAGCATGAGCATGTAGTTTAATTTTGAATTGTGCACTTGAAATGCCTAGAAAACCAAGTTAATGTATAAAATTGTCCAAACGAACACTGAATAATTCCAATTTTTTGACGACACACCTATAGTTGCATGTACTGCAGATAAAAGTTCTAGCAATTCAAACACCCTCCTTTGCCGCTGTGACCCCATTATGTAATTCAAATCAAGAAGAAAAATCAAGTAGATCACACACGGTCTATTATCACCAACCGTGTAAGATGTAGTACAAAATATCTTGGAGCACCGTCGGAGTATAGTACACATATGGCTTACGTGAGAAGGTGCGTCGGCTACAGTCCATAGTCGGTGTGTCAAGCACACTAGCTCGTTACCCAAATATCATTTCACTGTTCAATCATCGCCGGTGAAAGATTGGGACGTGGACCCGCATCGCGAGGGCAACTTCGGCGGCCCACTCCGGTGACAGCACGGCCGCGGACACCATGCGTGTGCTAAAAAGCTGCTCGAGCATGGCCGCAATCTATGACCGAGCGACCAAGGCAGCCCAAACGGCCGATGTTGCGTCTTAGGTGGTGGCAGCAACATCTGCCTCGAGGATAACAACTGGCGAGAGAGGCACAACAATTGTTCATTTCACAGCGGTGGCCTTAGCCCTGATGGAGGCCACCCACCACCATGTCGAGGCTGCCCACGCCCAGCTCCTGGCGGTCACCGCACAAATCACACGAAGCTTCTCCGACAACGGTCGGCAATCCATGGCTGAAGAGTTGGCAATCACCGAGAGCTTTTGAGCAGCCGCCCGTTCCTCTGCGGTGTACCTTGCCACGACGGATCCTGTGCAAGCCTAGATCGTGGCTGCCCACGCCCATCTTCTGGGGGCCTTTTCCAAAGAGATGGCGAGATGCTTGCTGAGTATGGTGCGATGAATGCTATGGAGCCCCTGCCCCCCAGGAGATCATCGGGCGCGAGCTGGACATGGAGGAGGCGGCGGAGATCGACGAGCACCACCCATAGTACTAATCTTTGTTTCGTTTAATTAAGAGAATCGGTCTTTAATTTGTTAGAGTAATCTTTAGGTCAACTAGCTCTGTTTAATTACAGAAGTTGCTTGATTAAGAAGTGTGGGTGTGTTGTAGTATCCTTTTTGTACCCAAATTATGCAATGACGTGGATGACCACTGTAACCAGGGAAATTCAAACCAAAATTTGCACGTTCAAACTCAACACACATGGGTTAAGCTATATGAATCTTTTGTGATGTTCGCATATCATACACAATGCTGAATAAGGGACCGTGAAAGGTGACACTTTGCGTGCTAGTGTTTTCACTGCACCGATCCAACATTTTCGGCTTCTGTGAAAATATCTACCTCCCCGCCCCCTCCCCCTTATCAACAGCCACATTTCCCCTGTTTCCGCCTTCCTTTCCAAGTTGAAACCCTCACTCCTTGCTTGCAGCGCTGCCTCCTCGCCGACGACCCTCTTCACGCTGCTCGACCTCATTGATCGAGGCAGGTAATCCACACCCGACCCCCATCCTCCTCCTCCTTCCACATCCCACATGCCCCGACTGCCGGCGCGACACCTTCCACCCAAATCACTGACCCCTCCCCAAAATAAGCGTTTCCCTAAGCCATGGTAAACATAGTATATCCAGGAGCTAAGGAGAATTTGGCAATGAAGAAGCAAATTGCGGCCGCACACATGGATGAGGTGGCGATGGCTGCCATTAGTGCCGACCCCTAGATGTTGGAGGAACACCTCGCCGTCGATGCCTCGCGTGTCAACTCCGCGATGCGGTTGGCTGCTTTAAACGATAGTCCGTGGTGTTTTCCCGAGGCCACCGTCGGTGTCTTTGACGAAGTCTAGGAGGTGTTTTCTCAGCGTGCCCATGCTTACCTCAACTCGAGAGCCAGCAGGTTAGTGCACGGAGCGGCCCAGGCAACTCACCACTATGACTAGGGCACCCATGATGTGGAGGCCTCCCCCTCCTCCATGTCCAAGGAGCAAATCATCATCGATATCTCTTACGATGAGGAGTAGTTTGTCTTATTATCTCACTATAAGGACCTATGTTCAGTTTGCTAGCTACGCCGGTGAAGCATGTTCGGTTTACCTGTTGCATGTGCTGCTCCTGCCTTTCCTTAACAAATTCTAGTGAATTGTCCTATCTACTTTTACCATCCAAACTATTTCTCTAGTGTATATGTTCTATATGTCGTGCAATGTGGTGCTCACTTATTGTCTGTTTGGTTAATTAGTTGTCGTGTTCAGTAAACTGTTTGGTTCAATTTTGCAAATGTGATGTTCAATTCTTCAGGGTGCAATTTTGAATTGTCTTCCATGTGAGAAATGAATCAAATTTATCTTTAAAAAATACATGAGAAACAAATACAATTGCTATATTTCCAAGTTGTCAAGCATGCTTGGTTTGGTTAACACTATGATCTTCTAGTATGTTGTATATTGTGCAATGTGGTGCTCAGTTAACATTTGGTTCAATTGTTTTGGTGTTTAGTTAACTATTTGGTTCAATTCTGCAATGTGATGTTCAATTGTTGTGGGTGCATTCTGTTATTATATACCATGTGAGAAATATATCGAATTTGGTTGTACTAAATACATGAGAAACAAATACAATTGCTATATTTCCAAGTTGTTATGCTTGCTTGGTTTGGTTAACTGTCTGATCTTCTATTAGGAGTATGCTATATTGTGCAATGTGGTGCTCAGTTAATGTTTGGTTCATTTGTTGTGGTGTTTAGTTAACTATCTGGTTCAATTCTGCAATGCGATGTCCAATTGTCATCGGCAGAATTTTGTATTGTTGTGCATGTGAGGGATAAATCGAATTTGGCTGCACTTAATGCACGAGAAACATACATAATTGCTATATTTCCTAGTTCTTAATCATGCTTGGTTTGGATAAATGAGTTTTACATATGGCTTGAATTAATCTGATGAATCTACAATGTGCTTATTTTTCATCGACATATTTTACTGATAGAATGCGAACCCTCACTTAACCTGATCACTAACTACCTTATATGTGTTGCAGGGAAACAATGGGAAGCACTGAGGTTTACAATCGAGGTTTGCACATGCATGGTCCTTTGTCTAATAGCACATTATTGTGCAATTGCAGGAACCATTCTAATATTTAGGTTTTTAACAAGTTGGTCTTGCACTTTATTATGCAATTGCAAAAATTAGCGACAAAAAACAACAAGATCTTTGTCTGCACAATGAAGAAGACATCAGTTGAAAGGACATGTGGTGCCCCCATGTGTGGTTTTGGTAATTGATGACATTCTCTATGGACTAATGGTTGCATTGAGTTATATTTGAAGGATTTGTCCATAGGCATTTCTTGAAGTCCATGTGTTGGTTTCAAGGGGTTTATGAGTTGACCAAGGTGCCATTAAGGAATTATCCAAAGATTGGTCATGTGAGTGTTGAGCTTATTGCAAGCATGTCTTGAAGAAGAAGATTGTGTGATCATTCATGTTTATCTTCAAGACATCATCCAAATGAAGAGAGTTGGAAAGATTCAAGTGTGGTTTTGGTAATTGATGACATTCTCTACGGACTAATGGTTGCAATTTGAAGGATTTGTCCATAGGAATTTCTATAAGTCCAATGTGCTGGTTTCAAGGAGTTTATGAGTTGACCAATGTGCTATTAAGGAATTATCCATAGATTGGTCATGTGAGTGTTGAGCTTATTGCAAGCATGTCTTGAAGAAGTAGATTGTGTGATCATTCATGTTTATCTTCAAGACATCATACAAATGAAGAGAGTTGGAAAGATTCAAGGTTGATCAAGACTAAGTCAAGAGTAAATCAAGTTGATCAACTCACAAAGCGTAGAAGATGTATCGAGAGGGATCAAGTGATCCCATGGTATGGTAAGCATTTTCCATTACTCTTTGTGTACTAACCCATGGTCTATGTGAGAGTTCTATGTGGGGTTAGGTATGTGTCCATGGGCTTGCATCAAGAGGAAGATATCATACAACCCATGGAGAGGATGTCATCAGGTGGTGATCGTCATCAAGATTGTCGTGTGCAAGTTCAAGTGGAGCATCACAAAGATATCAAGTTCTTGAAGCTTTTCGTCCATTGTGGTGACAATGGAATTGTGAAGATGTGTGGAAGAGTGGCTCACCCATAGTGGTTTATGGGGGGGGCAATCAACTAGGCTTCATTGAGCCAACGCAATCAAGAAAGGTGCTCCAACTTGAGGGAGTCAAGATCATCATCATCTAGCTCAAGTGGACTATGTGCAAGGCAAAGATTTGCCCTTTATAGGTTTTTTATTTTACCGGTCTCATGGTGGTAGTTGGGAGATAGGGTTATAGGATCGTTTGTCGTACTGTCAAGGGGGCTCTCGATGAGTAGCTTGATCATATCATTCGTAGAGAGCTCAAACCATTGCATCCTTGCATCATCTTTATTGGCTCTTGTTTGGTTCTTCTCCTTGTGAGATTTGGAGCTTATGGTTATCTTGATGACAAGCTCGAGTTCATCGAAAACGGAGTTCACATACATCTTGTATGATGTTTTCGATGTTGGAGGTTTATGATGGTTCTTCTATGTTGGAGGTTTAACTCCTCCATATGTTAGGCATACATCCCCCTCCTCTTCTTACTATAACCATACAAAGCATGTTGTTTTGATGCTACTCATTGTCTTCTATCCAACAAGCTTGAGTTTGCTCAATTCGGAGCTCATTTGCAAAAGTTGTGTCACTTCTGGTTTTCCTTGTTTCCATCTATATGCTGGGCTTCTTTGTAGCAGCCCAAGCGATAGTACCTCTGACCTGAGCGGTAGTACCGCTTAGCTTAGCTAAGTGGCAGTGCCTCGCATGGCACCTTTGCTTTCGGGGTTGCGATGTTTTTGTTTTGGCTTGCGTGGCAGTGGGATGGTAGCACGGGCGGTAGTACTGTTCTCAAGCGGTAGTACCGCCCCTGCACTACTGCTCCACTTCTGCTCCCCTTTCTGTCGTACGTGTTCTCAGCGGTAGTAGCACGGCTGTGGGGCGGTAGTAGCACGGCTGTGGGGCGGTAGTTCAGCCCATGCACTACAAGCAGTAGTACCGCTGGTGCGGCTCTGCTTCACCCCATCTACCCTGCTCTGCCTCCTTAGTGCCCTGAGCTGCAACCCCAGTGGTAGTACCGTTGGGGCCAGCGGTAGTACCGCTCCGGTGGCACTACTGGCTCGTGGTCTCGCACCATTGCACTGCTCTATGTGCACTACCGCCCGAGCGGTAGTACTGCTCCCCTGAGCGGTAGTACCGCTCATGTGCGGGGTGAGCACATAACGGTTGGATTCTGGAGGCCCTATAAAAGGGGGTCTTCTTCCCCATTGAACCTTATCCTTTGAGTTCGTTTTCTCCCCCATTGTTGACCTTCTTCGAGCTTGCTATCTCTCAATCCCTCAATGGATTCTTGCTAGTTTTCAGGTGAAAAGAGAGAGGAGATCTAGATCCACATTTCCACACATCACTTTCTCCTCTATGTGAGGGGAACCCCTTGGATCTAGATCTTGGAGTTCTTGGTGTTCTCCTTCTTGTTCTTCCTCTCACTGTCCTCCATAGCTTTTGTTGCTTTGGTGGGATTTGGGAGTGAGGGACTTGGACAATCCGTGTGCCCTTGCCATTGCATTTGGTGCATAGGTATGAGTTCTCCACGGTGATATGTGGAATTTACTAGTTGAGAAGCTTATTACTCTTGGGTGCTTGGTACCCTAGGCTTGTTCCTCTTGGGTGCTTGGGTGCCCTAGATGGTTGGTGGTGTTCGGAGCTCAATCATTGTGGTGTAAAGCTCCGGGCAAGCGTTGGGGTCTCCAATTAGGTTGTGGAGATCGCCCCGAGCAATTTGGCGGGTTTTGGTGACTGCCCCAAGGGTTTCCAAAGTGTACGGGTTCGGTGACCGCCCCAAGGGTTGCCATTTTTATGGGTTCGGTGACCACCCTCAAGGGTCCCTTAGTGGAATCATGACATCTTGCATTGTGTGAGGGAGTGAGGAGATTACGGTGGCCCTAGTGGCTTCTTGGGGAGCATTGTGTCTCCACACTGCTCCAAACGGAGATTAGCATCCACAAGGGTGTGAACTTCGGGATACATCATCGTCTCCGCGTGCCTTGGTTATCTCTTACCCAAGCCCTTTACTTATGCACTTTACTTTATCATATATCTTGATATCACATAGTTGTTTACCTTGCTTAGCATAAGTTGTTGGTGCAAATAGGTGAGCCCAGTTGTTGTAGGTTTTGTGCTTGAAAAATTAACCGCTAGGTTTGTTCCGTATTTGTTCAAGCCTAAACCGTAATTATTTTAAAGCGCCTATTCACCCCCCTCTAGGCGACATCCACGATCTTTCATCAGTTCACTACAGGATGGTACTAACTATTATACCTCGTCTTTTTTATTCCTTTGCCCCACTTCCAATCTAGAGAAGATCTTTGTGCACATCCTTGTTTTCATGCCTTTCCAAAGCAGTTCACTGATGATTACCTCTCAAACAGACCTATATGGTCGGGAGGCGAGGAAGGTATTCATACAACACCCACGGTTCAATATTGAAGTGTTCCCGAAGAGGACGAAGGATGGATGGTTAATCATCCACATGCACTGGCCTAAAGTTGCAAAGACCTTCAACATCAATGAAGGCTCAATATTCGTCTTCCGCTTCACCAGTTTTCCAGATGAGATTCATCTGTCTATGTACCGTCTATGATGCTAATTTCAAAAGGTTATTGATGTTGCATGTGAAACTTGGTGCTGGTGAAGTTGTGTAATGGGGTAGCTAAGTGCTGAAGCTATATGACATTGTACTCTGATGTATTTCAATTATGAAATCCTGCTTCCTTAATATGAAAAGGAATATATTGTGTGCTTAATATAAAATGTCAATTAGATTAATAAATGGATTATTAATAATAGGCCAATTGGCCTGCTAATGGCCAATTAGCCTGCTAATTAGGTTTTTCTATTGCAAACGGTTATTGAGAAAACACCATGGGCGATGACCTCAGGCAACACACATAGTTTCTAGGAATAAACTGTGTTGGATAAATAAAAAATCACACATGACATCCTCTTGAAAAGTATTTGCGTTAGGCCCCCTTTTGCAAACGTTTACCACATAAAAAGTGCATTTGATGGACAACCTATGTCCCACAGTTTCTTCTACACACCATGTGTGATGCATTCAATAACGCAAACGATAAAATTGTTAATATCGTCTGCAATGACAACGCTATCACAAACAATTTAATGGGGGAAATTGTGTGTGATGTACATGCGAACAAAAATGTTTTCCTTGGAGTGACTGTGTGGGATGTATATACAAACGGAAACGTATTTCCTTGGATTGACTGTGTGGAATGTACACATGAACGGAGACGTTTAGCCGGGACTGACTGTGTGGGATGTACTACGACCGAAAACGATTTGGCCTGTATAATTGTATTTTTAGCACAATTATACGTATAACCGTATTTGATTGCTCGCCTGTCGCGCACGACCTCATTTTGACGAGCGTGAGTGCCAGGAGGGCCTATCCCTGACGGTTCCTGGGTCGTGTGGGAAGGACCCCCCCTATCGCACACAGTTACTCGGCGACAGTTCCAAACGCATCGCGGAAAGGGGTTAAAAACCGTTTGTATAGCACCTCGCTGTACCAGTGCATGTTTATGAGTGGAGAGACCACTTTGTTGGGTTCTCCAAGGTTGACGAGATGTTGAAGGTGCCGGTAGACATCCCTCACGAAGGCACCGTCACGGGCACCAGCAACGGCTCCGGCATGTACACAAACACTTGAAGTTGCACTTGCATCTACTCTGGCCCGTGCAGCGGCAACAGAACCAGCACTTGCAGTGGCAATAGATTGGGATGTAGTTCACACCGCATATACCAAAGTCCATACAAAAACTGACATCTCCACCATCTTGGTAAGCATTGGCAGCCCAAGTGCTTCATTCTTTTTTCTTTCCATGTTGTTTCACATGATTCAATGTGTTGATCTAACTGTTTGTGTATGTTTTCTTGTTTGCAAACAGAGAATTCCTAGAGCAACGAGGGAGTCATTCAATAATCCGGGCGACTGTGGCCAAGTTTCTCTTACCATGCGCAGCCTTGGTGTGAATGAACCTGCTCAATATACCATAAGTATAAAGGATGGTCGCATGATGATTGATGCTAAAGGATGGTCAAGGTTCAAAACTCTATCAAATCTTGCGATTGGGGATGATGTGAAAATCAAACTTTCTTGGCAAGGAGAGCTGATCCTAATCAACTTTGAAATTCTTCAGTAGCGGCACGCAACTATCGAATTGATCTATCCTCCGAGAGCTTTTGATGTAATTTTATGGCATGGTGAAACAAGTGTCCTGTGTATAAGTAGTACGACGGTATTATTTATCACGTAGGATATCATGAAAGAATTGCAACTCTAATTGCTAGTTAGGAACTGTCGTTTGATTTCATTCTAACAGTTGTCGTGCTTTATTTAATTTTCTATATTCGCCTTGCGACAACATCTAAAACCAGTTCGTACCAATTGCTTGCAATATTTACCGGATGAAATGCGCTGAGTTAGAATACATGGGCCCCCAAACATGCATGCCCACCGGCCTGTGGCCCAATGTCTAGAACCGTTAGCGTATCTGAGTATTTTATTCTCATCTGAACCCCCATATTATGTTGTATATATCCCCCTTGATTTTTATTATGTATAAAGTTGTGATATAAAAGATTTTTATATTTCTTTACAGAGGGAGTATCTCTCTATCAAAAATATATTTATGTGTAACTAGTTACTCCTGCCTTTCTACTTCCTTTCACTGATATGCGGGGCATCCGACAAAGGGGTCCATGTGCCATGCACTAAATTAGAGTGCACAACTACACGGTAGACTCAACCCGGTCGTAGCGCCGCAGTAATGCCTAATGAGCCGTCAAATCACAAAAAACTCCACCTTTCCAGCAGTAGCAGTAAGCTGGACGGACAAAACAACAATATTTCACTGGGCCTAAATCCCCTTCTCCCTCGTTTTCTTGTTCGGAGAAAACCTCCTCTCAGCGATTGCTTAGGGTTTTCTCATGGAGAACCAGGTACGAATTCTTATCCATCCCCGATAAATCCTAGCCCATTGGTCGCCGATAATCCTAGGATGGCGGTGCTATTGATGCATTTTTCTTCCTACTGAATCTAGTGTGTTCCATTTGCAGTGCCCAAAGTGCGAGGACCCTACAACTTTCTGCGCCCTCGGCGAGACGCCAGAGTTGTTCGTTCTCATCCTAACATAGGATTTTAAAACGAGCACAGTATGTTCCTAGAATCCTCTTTTCTATCCAGGAGGGTTGGGTTTTTTGAACATTATGTCGACTAATTTGGAAATTTGGATTGCTATATTTGGATAAAAGGTACTAGTACCATGGTCAACACTGACGTGACAGAGGAAATTATTTCAAGATTTGGATAGTGAATAAATTGTTTTCTCATATTATTTTTCCTGCTGTGCATTCCTTGCTCTGCCAGAACACATGTACTCAAGATGGTCGGCCTTGCCATAACAGAATACACCAGTTCAATGGTCACATTGACGACACGCCATGAAATTCCCAGTTGGGTTCATGAAGCAAGAAGATCGTTGTTTTTTTATGGTCGAACTTGGATAAACTTTCTCAAGTGTCACGGACTAAAAGTTGGCGCATGAATGTTGATGGAAATCGCAGAACCTGGTCTCATCATCACTGTGATCTTCCACCCCGACGTCATTCCAGTAGTTCATCCAAGTTAGTTTTGTATCTGGTTCTTGCATGTTGCCTCGGTTACTTCTTAATCCACCTATTCTATCTAGCTAATCAAAATTTGACTTTAGAAGTAGCAACAATTTTTGATTCCCTTCTCTCACGAAGATGCTACTTCTAACTAATATTTCTTATAATTGGTGGCACGTGTATGTTATTGCAAAGTTTAGGACATTACTCATTTGTTATTTGATAAGAACTCGACTATTACTGATGGCATTGAGGTTGACTGGGACGATATACACTAGTTCCTACACTTTATTGATCATCTTGAGGTCCTTGTGGGGCATTTCAATTGTGGAAGGCCACGTGGGATATGTGTGCCACTGGTGCTCATATTGAACAGGTCCAACTGTGTCAAGAAACTTATGGTATGAGCTGTTTTCTGTTATATATGTTGTTCATAAACTCTTGTGTATACATAGTTTTATAGCAGTGATCTTCTTGAAACAAAACTGTACAGTTTTATTGTTCCTATACAGATGCCTGACCATGGTCTGTTCAGACTTGCGCTTGGTCTCAACATGATGTTTATGTCGACCTACTCCATTTCCCTTGGAGGTGAAAATATACTTATTCATGGGTGGTCTCAAGTAATGAAGGCCCGCCCGTCTTGGAGAATAGGACAGAAGGTTATGCTCATGCTTTTCCATGGCTCTAAAGCAAATATCCTGCTTATTGACCATATTGCGAGATGAAGCCGCTTTCAGAAGGTTGAGGATGAATAGGGTGGCTCCTGGGCCTTGTCCTGGGGCTTGGTGGCTTCACTGTTGGTTAACTGTGGGCAACGTAGCATTGTTCGAGGCGTGCTTTGTATGGTCGAACCTATATAAGTACTCATACTGCTTTTAGCTATGGTTGTTAAGTGCCCCTGCTAGTTTCAGTTAAGGTTGTTAAGTACTCCTGCTGCTTTTACAGTCTATCGTGTTTCTTCAGTCTTGTCTTCCTCCAGCTGCCAAAACCAAACCAGCGTCGGCGGGGCCACCTGCTTCCGCCTCCCACGGCCGGTTGCACCTCGGTGCATGCATCGCCGCCCCACCGTCTCCTAAATCGTTAACGCCGACGTCAGCCCCACCCCGCACCCGAACTAGTCAACTCTTGAACTCCCCTTCGCCCGCGACTTCACCGATGCATCTTCCCCGGATCCTGTTTGTTCCTGTCTGAGGCCACCTCGTTGTCCTCCGCGCGCTTTGGTGCGCTCGCTGCGGTGCCACCCTCTCGCGTTGTCAACATGGTCAATAAACAAGAGGAATCGGGAGAGGATTGTACGTGGAGAGGATGACAGTAGGAACCCACCATGTCCATGGCCATACGTATGCAAGTTCCTCATTTTTTGTTATATACTCCATTGTCAGCGTATAGGAAAACAAAATGCTTCCTCCTAGTGGTTTGCCGACATTTGGGACCCACGACATTCTCAGCGTCTAGTCAATAGACAAGAGAACAACACAAGACCGGCGAGAACAACACAAGAGCGGCTGACACCTGGGACGTAGCTGCTCGAGTAGCATTGTTTGTTATTGTTGAGACGGAGCAGGGTTTCAACTGGGCTGTGGCCCATCTAGCCTAGGCTTCTATTTTACGTTCACCACATGACCAGCCCATCTATTTTTTCTTTGTGAAAATGGCTAGCCCAATTTATTTTTTCTGAAGAATACCCAATCCAGGCATACCCAACTCAGGCCTACTTATTTTTCTCTGCCCTGCTGGGCTGCAAGTCTTTCAAGATGGCTGCAAATCTTAAAACTAATATGAAATGGGCTGTAAACATAAAAGCACACACGACAAATTGGTAATTACTTTCAACTTTCTGATTTTTTTTCACATTTTTGGATTCCAATTTCACTGGGCTTTAACCTAATTTAAATACATCTTCAAAGTACTTTAAATCTGGCTCGACATTTTAGTATTAAAAATAGTTTGGACCCCACCGAAATATACGAAATTTCATTCAGATTTTTAACCCTGGCCTTTGCCAACAAAAAGAAAATGGACTGCAATAAATTGCATAGGAAGTTGCAAATGAGTTGTAAAACATAAAAAAGGAAATGAGATGACTTGTGGGCCTATTAAGTTGACGCGTATGCCAGTTTATGTTTACTTATTTTATACATCAACAAACGATTCTAGCAGAAGTGACTGTTAGATGTCAATCCAATGGTTGTCGTACTTCTTCAATCTCTAATCTTCTTGCTCCAGAAGCCAAATCCAGCGCCGACGGGACCGCCTGCTCCCACCTCCCACCTCCCGCGCCCTATTGTGTTGCCGCACAGGCCTCACTGCCCCCAACTACTCCCACCGCTGCCCAGGCCGTCCCTCTACTCACCCACATCCCTCCACTGTTGTGGCTTCGCCGCCTCCGGGTCATTCCGTTCCTAGGTCTCGCCGTCATCCACCGCGTTGGTGTTCTCAGCACATCGTGGTCAACGTTGTCAACAAATGACAAGATCAGAAGAGGGATGTATGTGGAGAGGCTGAAGTTGGGACCCACATGGTCCATGGCCGCACGCAAGCAAGTACGTCCTTATTGCGCCAAAAAAATGAATCCTCCCCATGGCAGCTGGGACCCACCAGCTATATCTTCACACAAAAGGAGGTGCCTCCTTATTAAGTGAAAATAACAATTGCTCCCCATGACAGCTGGAGCCCACCCAATTTGGGGCTGACTTGGGGCCCTACTAAGTTGAAGCGTACGCAGGGCTTTGTGAACTTAGTCAACAAACAATTCTATCACCAGTGACCGCTGGATTGTTAACATCCAACGGGCGTACTGCTTCTTCAACCTCTGATTTTCTTGCTCCAGCCATCCAAACCACTGCGTGCTCCTGCCTCCCATGGCCGACTATGCTGCCGCACAGGCCTCACCGCCCCCTCCTACTCCCATCGCTGGCCAGGCCATCCCTCTACTCACCCACACCCCTTGTTATTCTGCGGCAACGGCAGCCTCACACCGCAGTCGACCCAGTCAAACTTCATACTACCCTCCACGTGTTCCCAGGCTCCGCGTCATTCCCTGCCTCACCGATGTCCACCGCCTGGGTGCTGTCTGCGCGGTGCGGTCAACGTGGTCAACGAACGACAGCCATCAGAAGAGGACTATACGCGGTAGGGCTGACAGATGGACCCATCAGCTACATCTTCGCACGCAAGGAAGTGCCTCCTTATTACGCGCAAAAAAAGAATACTCCCCACGATAGCTCGGACCCACCATCAATATCTTCGCACGCAAGGAAGTGCCTCCTTATCCTCCCTGACGGCCGGGACCAACCCGGTCGAAGCGTATGTAGCGTTGTCATTCTAGTCGCAAAGTGTACGTACATACTGGTCCAATGGCCTTTCTGCCACGATGAATTGTGGCCCAGTAAGGAGCGGTAGCTGTTCACGCAATCCTATCTATATCGTGTACACGTACGTACAACCACGCTGCAAGAAAGTAAATATGGCTACGTACGTACATACGAGCGGGGTATCGAACGCGTACAACGACGGCCTCCAATTCATCGACAACCAACTGCCTGGGTCTGAATGGAGAAACAACACCCAATTCATTGATACGTCCATTTTTCATCATGCTTTTATATCAATATTTATTGCATTATGGGCTGTTATTACACATTATGTCACAATACTTATGCCTATTCTCTTTTATTTTACAAGGTTTACATAAAGAGGGAGAATGCCGCCAGTTGGGATTCTGGCCTGGAAAAGGAGCAAATATTAGAGACCTATTCTGCACAGCTCCAAAAGTCCTGAAACTTCATGGAAGACGTTTTCCAAATATATAAAAAATACTCAGCGGAAGAGATTCACCAGGGGGGCCACACCCTGCCCACAAGGGTGGGGGGCGCGCCCCCCGACCTCGTGGGCCCCTCGGTGGCCCTCCGGTGGTCATCTTCTGCTATATGAAGTCTTTCGATGGGAAAAAATAACATGCCATCTTCTCGGACGAAACTCCGCCGCCACGAGGCGGAACCTTGGCGGAACCAATCTAGGGCTCTGGCGGAGTTGTTCTGCCAGGGAAACTTCCCTCCCGGAGGTGGAAATCATCGCCATCATCATCACCAATGCTCCTCTCATAGGGAGAGGGCAATCTCCATCAACGTCTTCATCAGCACCATCTCCTCTCAAAACCCTAGTTCATCTCTTGTATCCAATTTTTGTCTCCAAGTCCGGGATTGGTGCTAGTAGGTTGCTAGTAGTGTTAATTACTCCTTGTAGTTGATGCTAGTTGGTTTAATTGGTGGAAGATCATATATTCAGATCCTATATGCATATTAATACCCCTCTGATTATGAACATGTTTATGCTTTGTGAGTAGTTAATTTTGTTCCTGAGGACATGAGAGAAGTCTTACTATTAGTAGTCATGTGAATTTGGTATTCGTTCGATATTTTGATGAGATGTATGTTGTCTCTCCTCTAGTGGTGTTATGTGAACGTCAACTACATGACACTTCACCATTATTTGGTCCTAGAGGAAGGCATTGGGGAGTAATAAGTAGAAGATGGGTTGCTAGAGTGACAGAAGCTTAAACCCTAGTTTATGTGTTGCTTCGTAAGGGGCTGATTTGGATCCATATGTTTCATGCTATGGTTAGGTTTACCTTAATACTTTTCTTGTAGTTGCGGATGCTTCCAATAGAGGTTAATCATCAGTGGGATGCTTGTCCAAGTAAGGGCAGTACCCAAGCACCGGTCCACCCACATACCAAATTATCAAAGTACCGAACGCGAATCATATGAGCGTGATGAAAACTAGCTTGACGATATTCCCATGTGTCCTCGGGAGCGCTTTTCTCTATATAAGAGTTTGTCCAGGCTTGTCCTTCGCTACAAAAAGGATTGGTCCACTTTGCTGCACTTTATTTACTTTTGTTACTTGTTGCTCGTTACAAATTATCCTATCACAAAACTATCTGTTACCACTTATTTCAGTACTTGCAGAGAATACCTTGCTGGAAACCGCTTATCATTTCCTTCTGCTCCTCGTTGGGTTCGACACTCTTACTTATCAAAAGGACTACGATAGATCCCCTATACTTGTGGGTCATCAAGACTCTTTTCTGGCGCCGTTGCCGGGGAGTGAAGCTCCTTTGGTAGGTGGAATTTTGTAGGGAAAAATTTATATAGTGTGCTGAAATTTACTTTCACTTGTTACTATGGAAAGTAATCCTCTGAGGGGCTTGTTCGGGGTATCTTCACCCCGACCAGTAGAGCAAAGAGTTTCTCCTCAACCTACTGAACCTACTAAAAATGAAAATGTCTGCTTTTAAATTCCTTTGGGTATGATAGAAAAACTGCTAGCTAATCCTTTTTTAGGAGATGGAACAAAACATCCCGATGAGCATCTAATATATGTGGATGAAGTTTTTGGATTATTTAAGCTTGCAGGTGTACCCGGAGATGTTGTTAAGAAGAAGATCTTCCCTTTATCTTTGAAGGGAGACACATCAACATGGTATAGGCTATGTGATTATATGGGGTCTTGGAATTACAAACAATTGAAATTGGAATTTCATCAGAAGTTTTATCCTATGCATCTTGTTCATCGTGATCACAATTATATATATAATTTTTGGCCTCGTGAAGGAGAAAGCATCGCTCAAGCTTGGGGAAGGCTTAAATCAATGTTATATTCATGCCCCAATCATGAGCTCTTAAGAGAAATGATTATTCAAAAAATTTATGCTCGGCTTTCTGATAACAATGGCACCATGCTTGATACTTCTTGTGCTGGCTCTTTTATGATGAAGACTATTGAATTAAAATGGGATTTATTGGAAAGAATTAAACGCAACTCTGAAGATTGGGACCTCGAGAAAGGTAAGGAGTCAGGTATGACACCTAGTTTTGATTGTGTTAAATCTTTTATGGATACCGATGTTTGCCGTAAATTTAGCACTAAATATGGACTTGACTCTGAGATAGTAGCTTCTTTCTGTGAATCTTTTGCTACTTATGTTGATCTCCCCAAGGAGAAGTGGTTTAAATATCATCCTCCCATAGAAGTAAAAGTAGCTGCACCTATTAAAGTTGAAGAAAAGATTGTCACTTATAATGATCCTATTGTTCCTACTGCATATGTTGAGAAACCACCTTTTCCTGTTAGGATAAAGGATCATGCTAAAGCTTCAACTGTGGTTCGTAGAAGCAATATTAAAACTTATACACCTCATGAGAAAATTAAAGTTGAACCTGATATTGCTACTGTTAAAGATCTCTTGTCTGATAATATTGATGGGCATGTCATTCATTTCCTTGATGAAACTGCTAGAATTGCTAAACCTTGTGCTAAAGATAAAAACAGACCGGTGGTAGGCATGCCTGTTATTTCTGTTAAAATAGGAGATCATTGTTATCATGGCTTATGTGATATGGGTGCTAGTGCTAGTGCAAATACCTTATTCCTTATACAAAGAAATTATGCATGATATTGCACCTGCTGAGATAGAAGATATTGATGTCACAATTAAACTTGCCAATAGAGATACTATTTCACCAATGGGAATTGTTAGAGATGTTGAAGTCTTGTGTGAGAAAACTAAATATCCTGCTGATTTTCTTGTTCTTGGTTCCCCACAAGATAACTTTTGTCTCATTATATTTGGTAGACCTTTCCTGAACACTGTTAATGCTACCATAGATTGCAAAAGGGATGTTGTTACTATCGGTTTAGATGATATGACTCATGAATTTAATTTCTCTAAATTTTGTAGACAACACCGTGAAGAAGAATTACCTAGTAATGATGAAATTATTGGTCTTGCTTCTATTGCCATATCTCCTAGTGATCCTTTAGAATAATATTTGCTAGACCATGAAAATGATATGTTTATGAATGAAAGAAGGGAAATAGACGAAGTATTCTTTAAACAGGAGCCTATTCTGAAAAACAATTTGCCTGTTGAAATCCTAGGGGATCCTCCTCCACCCAAGGGTGATCCCATGTTTGAGCTTAAACCGCTACCTGATACTCTTAAATATGCTTATCTTGATGAGAAAAAGATATATCCTATTATTATTAGTGCTAACCTTTCAGAGCATGAGGAAGAGAGATTATTGAAAACTATGAAGAAGCACTATGCTGCTATTGGGTATACTATTGATGATCTTAAGGGCATTAGTCCCACTCTATGTCAACATAAAATTAATTTGGAAGAAGATGCTAAACCAGTTCGTGATCATCAGCGCCGGATGAATCCTAAAATGAAAGAAGTGGTAAGAAAGGAAATACTAAAGCTCCATGAGGCAGGTATAATCTATCCCGTTGCTGATAGTCAAAGGGTAAGCCCTGTCCATTGTGTCCCTAAGAAAGGAGGTATTACTGTTGTTCCTAATGATAAAGATGAATTGATCCCTCAAAGAATTATTACAGGTTATAGGATGGTAATTGATTTCCGCAAATTAAATAAGGCTACTAAAAAGGATCATTACCCCTTACCTTTTATCGATCAAATGCTAGAAAGATTATCCAAACATACACATTTTTGCTTTCTAGATGGTTATTCTGGTTTCTCTCAAATACCTGTGTCAGCCAAAGATCAATCAAAGACTACTTTTACATGCCCTTTTGGTACTTTTGCTTATAGAAGTATGCCTTTTGGTTTATGTAATGCACCTGCTACCTTTCAAAGATGCATGATGGCTATATTCTCTGACTTCTGTGAAAAGATTTGTAAGGTTTTCATGGATGACTTTTTCGTCTATGGATCTTCTTTTGATGATTGCTTGAGCAACCTTGATCGAGTTTTGCAGAGATGTGAAGAAACTGATCTTGTCTTGAATTTGGAAAAGTGCCACTTTATGGTTAATGAAGGTGTTGTCTTGGGGCATAAAGTTTCTGAAAGAGGTATTGAAGTTGATAAAGCCAAAGTTGATGCTATTGAGAAGATGCCATGTCCCAAGGAAATCAAAGGTATAAGAAGTTTCCTTGGTCATGCCAGATTTTATAGGAGATTTATTAAGGACTTCTCAAAAATCTCTCGGCCTCTGACTAATTTATTACAAAAAGATATACCATTTGTTTTTGATGATGATTGTGTAGAAGCATTTGAAATACTTAAGAAAGCATTGATCTCTGCACCTATTATTCAGCCGCCTGATTGGAATTTACCGTTTGAAATTATGTGTGATGCTAGTGATTATGCTGTAGGTGCTGTTCTAGGAAAAAGAGTTGATAAGAAATTAAATGTTATTCAATATGCTGGTAAAACCCTAGACAATGCTCAAAGAAATTATGCTACTACTAAAAAAGAATTCTTAGCGGTTTTATTTGCTTGTGATAAGTTTAGACCTTATATTGTTGATTCTAAAGTAACTATTCACACTGATAATGCTGCTCTTAAATATCTCATGGAAAAGAAAGATGCTAAACCTAGACTTATTAGATGGGTTCTCTTGCTACAAGAATTTGACTTACATATTGTTGATAGAAAGGGAGCTGAGAACCCCGTTGCAGACAACTTGTCTAGGTTAGAAAATGTGCTTGATGACCCACTACCTATTGATGATAGCTTTCCTGATGAGCAATTAAATGTCATAAATGCTTCTCATACTGCTCCATGGTATGCTGATTATGCTAATTACATTGTTGCTAAGTTTATACCACCTAGTTTCACATACCAGCAAAAGAAAAAGTTCTTCTATGATTTGAGGCATTACTTTATGGATGACCCACATCTTTATAAAGAAGGAGTAGATGGTGTTATTAGACGTTGTGTACCTGAGCATGAACAGGAACAGATCCTATGCAAGTGTCAGTCCGAAGCTTATGGAGGACACCATGCTGGAGATAGAACTGCACATAAGGTATTGCAATCTGGTTTTTATTGGCCTACTCTCTTCAAGGATGCCCGTAAGTTTGTCTTATCTTGTGATGAATGTCAAAGAATTGGTAATATTAGTAGACGTCAAGAAATTCCTATGGATTGTTCACTCGTAATCGAACCATTTGATGTTTGGGGCTTTGACTATATGGTACCCTTTCCTTCCTCTAATGGATATACACATATTTTTGTTGTTGTTGATTACGTTACTAAGTGGGTAGAAGCTATTCCAACCACTAGTGCTGATCATAACACTTTTATTAAAATGCTTAAGGAAGTTATTTTTCCAAGATTTGGAGTCCCTAGATATTTAATGACTGATGGTGGTTCACATTTTATTCATGGCGCTTTCCATAAAATGCTTGCTAAGTATGATGTTAACCAAAGAATTGCATCTCCTTATCATCCTCAGTCTAGTGGTCAAGTAGAATTGAGTAATAGATAACTCAAATTAATTTTGCAAAAGACTATTAATAGATCTAGAAAAAATTTGTCCAAGAAACTTGATGATGCATCATGGGCCTATAAAACTACATATAAAAATCCTATGGGTATGTCTCCGTATAAAATGGTTTATGGAAAAGCATGTCACTTACCTCTCAAACTAGAACACAAGGCATATTGGGCCATTAAAGAACTCAATTATGATTTTAAACTTGCCGGTGAGAAGAGGCTATTTGATATTAGCTCACTTGATGAATGGAGAACCCAAGCCTATGAAAATGCCAAGTTGTTTAAAGAAAAAGTTAAAAGATGGCATGACAAAAGAATACAAAACCGTGAGTTTAATGTAGGGGATTATGTATTGCTATACAACTCTCGTTTAAGATTTTTTGCAGGAAAACTTCTCTCTAAATGGGAAGGTCATTACGTTATCGAGGAGGTCTATCGTTTCGGTGCCATAAAAATCAACAACTTCGAAGGAACAAATCCGAAGGTGGTGAACGGTCAAAGAATCAAACATTATATCTCAGGTAATCCCATAAATGTTGAAACCAATATTATTGAAACTCTAACCCCGGAGGAATACATAAGGGACACTTTCCGGAATGTTTCAGGCTCCGAAAAGGAATAGGTATGAGGTATAGTAAGTAAACCGACTCCAAAACAGTTTTTAAGGCAATATTTCTCCGTTTTGGAATATTTAGAAAAATAGAAAAATAAGAAGCAGTCCGGGAAGGACACGAGGCCTCCACGAGGGTGGAGGGCGCACCCTACCCTACTGGGCGTGCCCCCTACCTCGTGGGCACCTCGTGCGCTTTCCGGACTCCGTTTTCTTACACGACACGTATTTTGGTCGGTAAAAATTTATTATATAATCTCCCGGGGTTTTGACTCCCGTATCACGCAAAAATATCTTGTCTTTGTTTCGAGCTATTTTCCGTCAGGGTTGTCAAGGCCAGGCACTATGTCGTCTCCCTCCTCCTCCAACCATGAGGGCAACGATGCTTGGCTAATGAAGATAGAGCTGAAGAGAGAAGAACACATGGAGATCAACAAGGATGAAGGGATCAAGAAGGCCATGGAGGACCAAGTTCCAACAACAAAAGACACTCTTCAACTTGATCACAATCTTCTTACCCCAACAGAAATTGAAGCTTTCAAGATGATTGAGTTAGCTCATATACAAAATAAGTATCTCACACGTGAAAATATTTTGTTGAAGGAGCATATCATCACACTCAAGGGCATTATCCGCAAGTTAGAAGACCTCCTACTCTCGATGTGCGACTATCCATCATCAACAACTCCACCTTCTTCACCAATAAAGAAGAATTGAGTATCCGGTATGGGCACTCTCCTTGGCAACTGCTAAGCTTGGGGGAGTGCCCCGGTATCATATCACCATCACTTTTATCTTTACCGTTTTTCTTAGTTCGATCCTTTTGGTAATATCTTGATCTAGTAGAATAAAAGTTCTTAGTATGATCTAGTTGTGAGTTTTGCTTTATAATCTTTTTATGTAATCGAGTCCGTGAGCTATATAATAAAGATTAGTGTTGAGTCAAGGGCTTGATTATTTTGCCATGATCCTAAGTGAATAAAAGAAAAGAGAAAGAAATAAAAAGAAACAAAGAGATCATGTGAGTCTTATGGAGAGTAATGAGCTCACATAGAAAAAGTATGATGAATAAAAGTTGTTGAGGGTTGACAAACATAGTTTTGGTCATCGTTGCAATTAATAGGAAGTAATAAAGAAAGAGAGGTCTTCACATATAGATATACTATCTTGGACATCTTTTATGATCGTGAGAACTCATTAAAATATGACATGCTAAAAGAGTTGACGTTGGACAAGGAAGACAATGTAATGGGTTATGTTTCCTTACATCTGAGATAAATCATATTCTCATAGATCATCCAACATGGTTGAGCTTGCCTTTCTCCCTCATGCTAGCCAAATTCATCGCACCTAGTAGAGATACTACTTGTGCTTCCAAATACCCTTAAACCAGTTTTGCCATGAGAGTCCACTATACCTACCTATGGATTGAGTAAGATCCTCCAAGTAAGTTGTCATCAGGGCAAGCAATAAAAATTGCTCTCTAAATATGTATGACTTATTAGTGTGGGAGAAATAAGCTTTATACGATTGTGTGATATGGAAGAAATAAAAGCAACAGACGACATACTAAAGGTCCATATCACAAGTGGCAATATAAAGTGACGTTCTTTCACATTAAGGTTTTGTGCATCCAACCATAAAAGCGCATGACAACCTCTACTTCCCTCTGCGAAGGGCTTATCTTTTACTTTTATCTCCTACATTACATAAGAGTCATGGTGATCTTCACCCTTCCTTTTTACATTTTATCCTTTGGCAAGCATGGTATGTTGGAAAGATCCTGGTATATATGGCTAATTGGATGTGAGTTTTCATGAACTATTATTGTTGACATTAACCTCGAGGTAAAAAATTGGGAGGCAAAACTATAAGCCCCTATCTTTCTCTGTGTCTGATTAAAACTCCATACCCATAAGTATTTCGTGAGTGTCAGCAATTGTGAAAGATTATATGATAGTTCAGTATGTGGACTTGCTGAAAAGCTCTTATACATTGACTCTTTCCTATGTTATGATAAATTGCAATTGCTCCAATGACTGAGATTATAGTTTGTTAGTTTTCAATGAAGTTTACTATTCATACTTGAGATTGTGATTGAATTATTACTCTAGCATAAGAAATCATATGGCAAGAATTATATAAGTTGCTGTTCTAAGAATGATCATGATGCCCTCATGTCCGTATTTTATTTTTATCGACACCTCTATCTCTAAACATGTGGACATATTTTTCGATTTCGGCTTTTCGCTTGAGGACAAGCGAGGTCTATGCTTGGGGGAGTTGATACGTCCATTTTGCATCATGCTTTTATATCGATATTTATTGCATCATGGGCTGTTATTACACATTATGTCACAATACTTATGCCTATTCTCTCTTATTTTACAAGGTTTACATAAAGAGGGAGAATGCCGGCAATTGGGATTCTGGGCTGGAAAAGGAGCAAATATTAGAGACCTATTCTGCACAGCTCCAAAAGTCCTAAAACTTCATGGAAGATGTTTTGCAAATATATAAAAAAATACTCAGCGGAAGAGATTCACCAGGGGGGCCACACCCTGCCCACGAGGGTGGGGGGGCGCACCCTGCCCCCCTGGGCGCGCCCCCTACCTCGTGGGCCCCCTGGTGGCCCTCTGGTGGCCATCTTCTGCTATATGAAGTCTTTCGATGGGAAAAAATAACAAGCCATCTTCTCGGACGAAACTCCGCTGCCACGAGGCGGAACCTTGGTGGAACAAATCTAGGGCTCTAGCGGAGCTGTTCTGCCGGGGAAACTTCCCTCCCAGAGGTGGAAATCATCGCCATCGTCATCACCAATGCTCCTCTCATCGGGAGAGGGAAATCTCCATCAACGTCTTCATCAGCACCATCTCCTCTCCAAACCCTAGTTCATCTCTTGTATCCAATTCTTGTCTCCAAGTCCGGGATTGGTGCTAGTAGGTTGCTAGTAGTGTTAATTACTCCTTGTAGTTGATGCTAGTTGGTTTAATTGGTGGAAGATCATATGTTCTGATCCTATATGCATATTAATACCCCTTTGATTATGAACATGCTTATGCTTTGTGAGTAGTTACTTTTGTTCCTGAGGGCATGGGAGAAGTCTTGCTATTAGTAGTCATGTGAATTTGGTATTAGTTCGATATTTTGATTAGATGTATGTTGTCTCTCCTCTAGTGGTGTTATGTGAACGTCGACTACATGACACTTCACCATTATTTGGGCCTAGAGGAAGGCATTGGGGAGTAATAAGTAGATGATTGGTTGCTAGAGTGACAGAATCTTAAACCCTAGTTTATGCATTGCTTCGTAAGGGGCTGATTTGGATCCATGTGTTTCATGCTATGGTTAGGTTTACCTTAATACTTTTGTTGTAGTTGCGGATACTTGCAATAGAGGTTAATCATAAGTGGGATGCTTGTCCAAGTAAGGGTAGTACCCAAGCACCGGTCCACCCACATACCAAATTATCAAAGTTCCGAACGCGAATCATATGAGCGTGATGAAAACTAGCTTGATGATATTCCCATGTGTCCTCGGGAGCGCTTTTCTCTGTATAAGAGTTTGTCCAGGCTTGTCCTTTGCTACAAAAAGGATTGGGCCACCTTGCTGCACTTTATTTACTTTTGTTACTTGTTGCTCGTTACAAATTATCCTATCACAAAACTATCTATTATCACTTATTTCAGTACTTGCAGAGAATACCTTGCTGGAAACCGCTTACCATTTCCTTCTACTCCTCGTTGGGTACGACACTCTTACTTATCAAAAGGACTACGATAGATCCCCTATACTTGTGGGTCATCATTCATCGAGAGGCAGTAGACTGGGTCGGAATGCGTCCTATTCAACAGGAGCCAACCGGCTAGGACGTAACAGCTGAAATGGGGTCTGGCATACCGCAGTACGGAGGAAACGGCCTTCTGTTCGAGCGGCTACGATCGAAACAGGATCATGTTCATCCAGAGGGGTGCCGCGTACCACAAAATGGAGGAAACAGATTTGTGTTGGAGCTCCTATGATCGAAACTGGGTCCTGTTCATTGGGAGGGGTGTGGCGTACCGCAAAACGGGACTCCGCAGGCTACTGTTCATCCACCATCTACTGCCTCGCTCCAACCTCCACTGACTACTATTCATCCACCGTTGACTTCCTCCAGCCTCCACCTTCTACTGTTCATCCACTGCGCCTTCCTCCTGCCTCCACCAGCTACTATTCATCCATGGGCTACTGCTTGTCCAGCCTCCATCGGCAACTGTTCAACCAGCCCTCTACGGGGTCCTGTTCATCCAACCCTAACTGGCTCGGGTGTGGCGGCCTCCTCGATCGGGGTCCTGTTCATCCAGCGGCAACGGCCTACTACCACAGGGTCCTATTCATCCAACCCCCACCGGGAACTGTTCATCCGACCCCTAACAACAATCATTGTTCATGAAGAGCTAGGTTCGATCGGCTTTAGTTAGCAGCAGTAGCAAAGGAATCACTCGGGCTCAGTTCATAGCCAAGGATCGATTGCTCAGGTTCAGTAACGTAGCTAGTGCAATTGCTCGGTTCAGTAAACGAACACCTCGCTCGGGTTCAGTTAGAACCCAACGCCTCGCACACACGCACATACATGTACGAGAGAAACGCACAAACCTCCGTGCATCACTCAGCCCTGACCACCCACCGTAACCAGGAACTCCCCAAATTTTCCTCGCCCTCGCTTCTACCATGATTTTTTCCATCATGGACGGCCCAAAGAATGTCATGCAGGTGCGTCCCCGGCCTGCCTAGGTCGAAAAGCCCAATTTCTGTCATGATTTTTTGTCATAGAAGTAGGAGCCCACCACATCTATGAAGATACATGCTTTTGTCACAATTATCGTCACAAAAGTGTCATAAGCATGACAGAAAAACTTTTCGTTAGGCCCAAAATTTCATAGATGTGTCTTTTTTTGTAGTGATCCTCCCTTGCCAACCATGGCCGGGAACCTCCGAGGGCACTGCGGTGGTTCCATCATAACATATGGCACTATCCAGGAGCTGCGCAACGTGGGGTACCTAACCACCGGCGTCACCGCCCGCGCTCCCACCGCTAGCCAGTAAGTGGCCGCTCCCAACATTGGGGAATGGGTAGATTTCGTCCCCCACCTCGTTGGAGGGTTTGGGTTCCCCCCTGCACCCTTTCGTGCGTGGGTTGATGTTCTACTACGGGCTGGATTATCATCATCTGACCCTGAACTCCATCCTTCACCTCGCCTCCTTCATCACGTTCTGCGAGGCCTTCCTCCGCTATGAGCCACACTTTGGCCTATGGTTGAAGATCTTTGGAATCAAGCCGAAGTCCAGTGGCTCCGAACTCGCGAAGTGCGGAGGGGCTATGATTAGCAAGAACAAGGGGGGCCAGTGGTTCAAAGGCACCTTCATCGAAACAGTGAAGGAGTGGCAGCGGGAGTGGGTCTACGTCACGGAACCAGTCGCCCCTTGCCAGCCCGAGGTCCCAGCCTTCTCGGCCGGGCCTCCAAAGAAGCTCAAGTCCTGGAGGGAGAAGGGTGTCGCCTGGGGGAACCCGAAGGAGGTGGAGGCCCTGGTCGAAAGGGTTAAATGGTGGCTGATTGCTTGTATCTGCGTTGGTATTTCCCCAAAGAGGAGAGGATGATGTAGCACGACAAAGGTAAGTATTTCCCTTAGTTATGAATCTAAGGTTCTCAATCTAGCAGGAGAACCAAGCAACACTATGTAAACAGCACCTGCACACAAACAACAAAGACTTGCAACCCAACACATAACAGGGGTTGTCAATCCCTCCTCGGTATTGAGATAGATTAAATTGTATGAGATTTTATAAATAGATCTAACTAAAACACAAAAAAGTGCAGCAAGGTATTTTTAGATTTAATATGATAGGAAATAGACCCAGGGGCCGTAATTTTTCACCAGAGGCTTCTCTCGAGAAAATAGCTTACAATGGGTAAACAAATTACTATTGGGCAATTGATAGAAAAGCGAATAATCATGACGATATCCAATGCAATGATCATGTATATAGGCATCATGTCCAATATTAGTAGACCAACTCCTTCCTGCATCTACTACTATTACTGCACACATCGACCGCTATCCAGGATGCATCTAGTGTATTAAGTTAATCGAAAAATGGATTAATGCAATAAGAACAATGACATGATGTAGACAAGATCTATTCATGTAGGAATAGACCCCATCTTTTTATCCTTAATTGCAATGATACATGCGTGTCATGTCTCTTTCTGTCACTAAGATTGAGCACCGCAAGATTGAACCCATCACAAAGCACCACTTCCCATGGCAAGAAAAATCAATCTAGTTGGCCAAACCAAACCAAAATTTCAGAGAAGAAATACGAGGCTATAACAATCATGCATAAAAGAGTTCAACAAAGACTCAAATAATATTCATGGATAGAACTAATCATAAACCCACAATTCATCGGATCCCAACAAACACACCGCAAAAAGGAGTTACATGAAATAGATCTCCAAGAACATCGAGGAGAACATTGTATTGAAGATCAAAAAGAGAGAACAAGCCATCTAACTACTATCTATGGACCCGTAGGTCTATGCTAAACTACTCACGCATCATCAGAGGGGCAACAAGGATGATGAAGAATCCCTCCATGATCATTGCCCCCTCTGGCAGAGTGCCTGAAAAGGCCTCTAGATTGGATCTCGTGGTTCTGGAACTTGCGGCGGTTGGAACTATGTTCCATTGACTTCCCTAGGGTTTTGGCGATTTTAGAGTATTTATAGAGGTGGAGGTCGGTGGAGAAGCTTCTCTTCGGCTCCACTACCCACCAGGGCGCGTCGGGGGCCACTGGCACGCTCTGGTGCCTAGTGGGCCCCATGGGCCTCCTCTCGTGTGCTCCTTTGGCTCCCTGGGTGTCTTCTGTCTAGAAAAAATCTCCAAAAAGTTTCGTTGCATTTGGACTTCGTTTCGTATTGATAATCTGCAAAGTAGAAAAACAAGCAGAAAACCACAACTCGCACTGGGCACTATGTCAATAGGTTAATCCCAAAAAATGATATAAAGTTGCTAGTAAATGAATATAAAACATCCAAGATTGATAATATAACAACATGGAATAATAAAAATTATAGATACGTTGGAGATGTATCAACATCACCAAGCTTAATTTGTGCTCGTCCTCAAGTAGGTGAATGATAAAAACAGAAATTTCAGCATGGAATGTTGTCAACATGTTCATCACATATTATTTTCTTTTGTAGCATGGACATTTGGAAATTTAGATGATTCAAATCAATAGTCTATAATTGACATGAGGACATCAATACTCAAGCATATCAACAAGCAACCATGTCTTTCAAATATCAGCACTAAAGAAAGATATCCCTAGCCCATTATGCTCAATCATTGATCCATCATGAAACACACTCAAATATATATTAACTGTGTCCAATGCACAAGTATGATAATAGTGTCCCCTAGTTGGTGCTTTATAAGATAAGATGGAGAATCAATAAAAATAAAAATAAAAATTGCATAAAGTAAATAGATAGGCCCTTCGCAGAGGGAATAAGAGATTTGTAGAGGTGCCATAGCTCAAAGCTTAAACTGCAAGATAAAATTATTTTGAGAGACATGCTGTTCCTATCAACGAAAATGACCAGGAATTCCCAATGCTTTCCATGCTAGATAAATCATAGGCGGTTCCCAAACATAAAATAAAGTTTATTCCTTTTTTCCACCATTCTTTCACAATCCATGGTTAGTCGTATCCATGGGTGCCTTTCATACGAACACTTTCCAAGAAATTTATTATTGACAACATAAATAATTTTTTTCATTTCGGGATTGGGCATCCCTATTAACTGCCACACTCTCATGCATGGAAAATATGAGAATAACATATCTAGCATGGAAAATATTGGCCACCCCCTGCCGCTTCATGAGCGGTATAGGCACACAAAAAGGAAATTCATTTTGAAAATTAGAGTTGGCACATACAAATTTACTTGGAACGGCATGGAAATACCACATATAGGTAGGTATGGTGGACTCATTTGGCACAACTTGGTTTAAGGAGTTTGGATGCGCAAGCAGTATTCCCACTTAGTACATGGAAAGGCTAGCAAATAGATTAAGAAGCGAGCAACCAAGAAACAAAAATGAGCATAGCTGAGCATTACACATAACTAATACACAATAATGCACCACAAGTAGGATATACCTTCATGGAATAACTATTTACTTTCGTGCTTGCATAGGGAATCACAAACCTTAACACCAATATTCTCACTGAAGCATAATTATTCACCAACATGACTCACATATTACTATCTCCGTATCCAAAACTATTTCAAGGAATCAAGTTTATGATGTCCAATGATCTTCATGAAAGTTTTTTGTTATACCCCCCTTGAATATCTATCACTTGGGACTAATTTCATATATTAGTATTGCTATTAACAAGGCTCTCAAACAAATTTAAGTGAAGCACAAGAGCATAAATATTTCTTCAAAAAAATCTTCATCTCTCAAAATAATATAAGTGAAGCATGAGAGCATATTTCTTCAAAAATTAAACTACCACCATGCTCAAAAAGATATAAGTGAAGCACAAGAGCAATTCCATAGGTCAAAACATTTAAGTGAAGCACATAGAGCAATTCGGACAAATCATAGCATAATTATGGCTCTCTCAAATAGGTGTGTCCAGCAAGGATGATTGTGACAAACTAAAAAGCAGAACAAGCAAAGACTCATATAGTACAAGATGCTCCAAGCAAAACTCATGATTGAAGGAAATATGCCCCAGAGGCAATAATAAAGTTGTTATTTTATACTCCCTCCATTCCTTGATATAGGGTGTATAGTTTTTGGCACGGAAATTAAAGAACGCATGTGGAGGGAAAATTTCCCAAGTTTTGGGCGAGATTACACCTAACTAATTGACATGAGAAAATAGAGGATCTTGCCTAATATAAGGAAATGTAATCAAATCCCTAAAAACATTATCCAAATGAGTGGTACAACGCAATACACCTAATATTTCGGACTTTTTCTCAAAAATCTATACACCTTATATCAAGGAACAGAGGGAGTATTTCCTTATATGATGATAAATGTTTATTATTCTTGCTGGAATTGAATTAGCCAGAAACTTGATACATGTGTGGATACATAGACAAAACATCGTGTCCCTAGTAAGCCTCTACTAGACTAGCTCTTTTTTTGACAGAAAGACTGTAAGGGAACCCCCTACAGTATAAATGGTGCAACAAACCCAAATTGCAAGTACCATGCCTTGAACCTGGGTGGGTGGGAAGGCATCAACCCCTTCCCACCACTAGGCTATGCCTTAGTCTGCACTAGACTAGCTCGTTAATCAAAGATGGTTAAGTTTCCTAACCATAGACATGTGTTTTCATTTGGTGAATGGGATCACATCATTAGGAGAATGATGGACAAGACCCATCCGTTAGCTTAGCATATTGATCGTTCAGTTTTATTGCTATTGCTTTCTTCATGACATATACATATTCCTTAGACTATGAGATCATGCAACTCTCATATACCGGAGGAATAACTTGTGTTCTATGAAACGTCACAATGTAACTAGGTGATTATAAAGATACTCTACAGGTATCTCCGAAGGTGTTTGTTGGGTTGGCATAGATCGAGATTAGGATTTGTCACTCCGAGTATCAGAGAGGTATCTCTGGGCCCTCGCGGTAATACACATCATAATAAGCCTTGCAAGCAATGTGACTAATGAGTTAGTTGCGGGATGATGTATTATGGAACGAGTAAAGTAACTTGTCAGTAACGAGATTGAACTAGGTATGAAGATACCGATGATTGAATCTCGGACAAGTAACATACCGATGACAAAGGGAATAACGTATGTTCTCATTACGGTATGACCAATAAAGATCTCCGTAGAACATGTGGGAACCAATATGAGCATCTAGGTTCCGCTGTAGGTTATTGATCGGAGAGGTGTCTAGGTCATGTCTACATAGTTCTCTAACCCGTAGGGTCCACACGCTTAACGTTCGATGACGATTTTGTATTATATGAGTTATGTTATTTGGTGATCGAATGTTGTTTGGAGTCCCGGATGAGAACACAGACATGAGGAGGAGTCTCGAAATGGTCGAGAGGTAATGACTCATATATTGTATGATGATATTCGGACACCGGAAATGTTCCGGGGGTACCGGGTACATATCGGGTCACCGGAAGGGGTTCTGGGCATCCCCCCGCAACTACATGGGCCTAATGGGACTAGAAGGGGACATGCCAGCCCCTACGGGCTGGTGCGCCCCATGTAGGCCGACATAAGGGGGAAGGAAAGATGGGAAGAGAGAAAGGAAGGGGAGCAATTCGGCCACCCCCTTCCTTCTCTCCTCCCTCCTCCTTCCTTCCCCCTCCGGATGAATATGGAAGGGGGGAGGCCGAATTGGGAGGCGCCCAAGTAGGATTCCTCCTACTTGGGGCGCCCCATTGGCTGCCTCTCCTCCCCTCCAACCTATATATATGTGGGGGGCACCGCTAGAACACACAACAACATTTGTTAGCCATGTGCGGCGCCCCCTTCACAATTTATGCCTACGGTCATATTGTCGTAGTGTTTAGGCAAAGCCCTGCGCGGATCACTTCACCATCAACGTCACCACGCCGTCGTGCTGACGAAACTCTCCCTCGACACTTTGCTGGATCAAGAGTTCGAGGGACGTCATCGAGCTGAACGTGTGCAGAACTCAGAGGTGTTGTATGTTCGGTGCTTGATCGGTCGGAACGAGAAGAATCTCGACTACATCAACACCGTTGTCAAACGCTTCCGCTTTCAGTCTACGAGGGTACGTGGGCACACTCTCTCCCTCTCGTTGCTTTGCATATCCTAGATAGATCTTGCGTGAGCATAGGTATTTTTTTGAAATTGCATGGTACACTTGCCAAAAGTGGCATCCGAGCCAGGTCTATTTGTAGATGATATGCATGAGTAGAACACAAAGGGTTGTGGGTGGTAATCGTCATACTGCTTACCACCAATGTATTATTTTTTATTCGGCGGTATTGTTGGATGAAGTGGCCCGGACCAACCTTACATGACCACATTCATGAGACCGGTTCCACTGATAGACATGCAACTAGTTTTGCATAAAGGGGGCTGGTGGGTGTCTGTTTCTCCAACTTTAGTTGAATCGAATTTGACTACGGCCGGTCCTTGTTGAAGGTTAAAACAGCAAACTTGATAAATCACCGTTGTGGTTTTGATGCGTAGGTAAGAACGATTCTTTCTAGAAGCCCGTAGCAGCGACGTAAAACTTGAAACAACAAAGTAGAGGACGTCTAACTTGTTTTTGTAGGGCATGTTGTGATTTGATATACGTTATTGTATGAGATGATCATGTTTTGTAAAAGTTATCGGCAACTGACAGGAGCCTTATGGTTGTCGCTTTATTATATGAAATGCAAACGCCATGTGATTGCTTTACTTTATCACTATGCGTTAGCGATAGTTGTAGAAGCAATAGTTGGCGAGACGACCATGACTCTACGATGGAGATCAAGGTGTCAAGCCGGTGACGATGGAGATCATGATGGTGCTATGGAGATAGAGATCAAAGGCACAAGATGATGATGGCCATATCATGTCACATATTTTGATTGCATGTGATGTTTATCTTTTATGCATCTTATTTTCCTTAGTACGGTGGTAGCATTATAAGATGACGCCTCACTAAATTTCAAGGTACAAGAATTCTCCCTAAGTATGCACCGTTGCTACAGTTCATCATGCCGAGACACCACGTGATGATCGGGTGTGATAAGCTCTACGTTCACATACAATGGCTGCAAGCCAGTTTTGCACGTGTAGAATACTCGGGTTAAACTTGATGAGCCTAGCAGATGCAGATATGACCTCGGAACACTGGAGACCGAAAGGTCGAACGTGAATCATATAGTAGACATGATCAACATGGAGATGTTCACCATTGAAGACTACTCCATCTCACGTGATGATCGGACATGGTTTAGTTGATTTGGATCACGTTATCATTTAGATGGCTTGAGGGATGTCAATCTAAGTGGGAGTTCTTAAGTAATATGATTAATTGAACTTCATTTATCATGAACGTAGTCCTGATAGTATTTCCATATCTACGTTGTAGATCAATAGCTGACGTTTTAGCTCCCCTATGTTTTTTGATATGTTCCAAGAGAAAACTAAGTCGAAAGATGATAGTAGCAATGATGCAGACTGGATCCGTGATCTGAGGATTATCCTCATTGTTACATAGAAGAATTATGTCCTTGATGCACCGCTAGGTGACAGACCTATTACAGGAGCAGATGCAGACGTTATGAACGTTTGACAAGCTCAGTATGATGACTACTTGATAGTTTAGTGCACCATGCTTTACGGCTTAGAACCGGGACTTCAAAAAAAATTGAACGCCATGGAGCATATGAGATGTTCCAAGAGCTGAAAATGATATTTCAGACTCGTGCCCACGTTAAGAGGTATGATACCTCTAACAAGTACTTTGCCTACAAGATGGAGGAGAATAGCTCAGCTAGTGAGCATGTGCTCAGAATGTCTGGGTACTACAATTGCTTGAATCAAGTGGGAGTTAATCTTCCAGATAAAATAGTGATTGACAGAGTTCTCTAGTCACTATCACCAAGTTACTAGAACTTCGTGATGAAGTACAATATGGAAGGGATAATGAAAACGATTCCCAAGCTCTTGGTGATGCTGAAATTGGCGAAGGAAGAAATCAAGAAATAGCATAAAGTGTTGATGGTTAACAAGACCACTAGTTTCAAGAAAAAGGGCAAGGGAAAGAAAGGGAACTTCAAGAAGAATGGCAAGCAAGTTGCCACTCCCGTGAAGAAGCCGAAGCTAGACCCAAACCTGAAACTAAGTGCCTCTACTTCAAAGGAAATGGTCACTAGAAGCGGAACTGCCCGAAAAAAGTTGGTGGATAAGAAGGATGGCAAAGTGAACAAACAAATATTTGATATACATGTTATTGATGTGTAATTTACTAGTGTTCATAGTAGCCCCTAGGTATTTGATACCGGTTCAGTCGCTAAGATTTGTAACTCGAAACAGGAGTTGCAAAATGAACAGATACTAGCTAAGGTTGAGGGGACGATGTGTGTTGGAAGTGATTACAAGGTTGATAAGATCACCATCGCACACTCCCTTTACCTTCGGGATTAGTGTTGAACCTAAAACAAATGTTATTTGGTGTTTGCGTTGAGCATGAATATGATTGGATCATGTTTATTGTAATACGGTTATTCATTTAAATCAAAGAATAATTGTTGCTCTGTTTACATAAATAAAACCTTCTATGGTCATACACTCAATACAAATGGTTTATTGAATCTCGATTGTAGTGATACACATATTCATAATATCGATGCCAAAATATGCAAAGTTGATACTGATAGTGTAACATATTTGTGGCACTGCCGTTTAGGTCATATTGGTGTAAAAGGCATGAAGAAACTCCATGCAGATGGGCTTTTGGAATCACTTGATTATGAATCATTTGATATTTGTGAACCATGCCTCTTGGGCAATATGACTAAAACTCTGTTCTCCGGAACAATGGAGAGAGCCACTGAATTATTGGAAATAATACATACCGATGTATGCGGTCCGATGAGTGTTGAGGCTCGCGATGGGTATCATTATTTTCTGACGTTCACAGATGATTTGAGCAGATATGGGTATACACTGCATGAAACACAAGTCTGAAACATTTGAAAAGTTCAAAGAATTTCAGAGTGAAGTGGAGAATCATCGTAACAAGAAAATAAAGTTTCTATGATCTGATCACTGAGGCGAATATTTGAGTTACGAGTTTGGCCTTCATCTAAAACAACGTGGAATAGTTTCACAACTCACGCCAACTAGAACACCACAGCGTAATGGTGTGTCCGAACGTCGTAACCACACTTTATTAGATATGGTGCGATCTATGATGTCTTTTACTGATTTACCACTATCATTTTGGGGTTATGCATTAGAGACAGCTGCATTCACTTTAAATAGGGCACCGTCTCAATCCGTTGAGACAACACCGTATGAATTGTGGTTTGGCAAGAAACCTAATCTGTCATTTCTTAAAGTTTGGGGTTGTGATGCTTACGTGAAAAAGCTTCAGCCTGATAAGCTTGAACCCAAATCGAAGAAGTGCGTCTTCATAGGATACCCCAAAGAAACTGTTGGGTACACCTTCTATCACAGATCCGAATGAAAGATCTTTGTTTCTAAGAATGGATCCTTTCTAGAGAAGGAGTTTCTCTCGAAAGAAGTGAGAGGGAGGATAGTAGGACTTGATGAGGTAATTATACCTTCTATCGAATTGGAAAGTAGCTCATCACATAAATCAGTTCCAGTGATGCCTACACCAACTAGAGAGGAAGCTAATGATAATGAAACTTCAGATCAAGTTACTATCGAACCTCATAGGTCAACCAGAACATGTTCTGCACCAGAGTGGTATAGTAATCCTGTTCTGGATGTCATGTTACTAGACCATGACGAAACTACGAACTATGAGGAAGCGATGATGAGCCTAGATTTCGATAAATGGCTTGTGGCCTTGAAAACTGACATAGGATCCATGTATGAGAACAAAGTGTGGACTTTGGTTGACTTGCCAGATGATCGGAAAGCCATAGAGAATAAATGGATCTTCGAGAAGAAGACTGACGCTGATGGTAATATTACAGTCTACAAAGATTGGCTTGTCGCAAAAGGTTTTTAACAAGTTCAAGGAGTTGACTACGATAAGACCTTCTCACCCATAGCGATGCTTAAGTCTGTCCAAATCATGTTAGCAATTGATGCACTTTATGATTATGAAATCTGGCAAATGGACGTCAAAACTGCATTCCTTAATGGATTTCTTAAAGAAGAGTTGTATATGATGCAACCAAAAGGTTTTGTCGATTCTAAAGGTGCTAACAAAGTGTGCAAGCTCTGGCGATCCATCTATGGACTGGTGCAAGCATCTCGGAGTTGGAATATATACTTTGATGAGGTGATCAAAGCATATGGTTTTATACAGACTTACGGTGAAGCCTATATTTACAAGAAATTGAGTGGGAGCTCCGTAGAATTTTTGATATTATATGTGGATGACATATTGCTGATCGGGAATGATATAGAATTTCTAGGTAGCATAAAAGGATACTTGAATACGAATTTTTCAGTGAAAGACCTCGGAGAAGTTGCTTATATATTGGGCATCAAGATCTATAGAGATAGCACTAGTGCAGGATGCTGCTAACGTGACACTACGATCAGAGACCCTTTGACGAAACTGTGTGTGATGCATTAATCACAAACGGTGGTGTAAAAACCGTCAAAAGGTGCAAAACGTTTGCGATGACGGATGCATCAAACATGGTTCAGATTTTAGTTCCGTCTGTGATGCATGGCATACGTTTAGTGCAAGTAACTGTTTGCAATGAGGAGCAAAAAAAACAAACGGGCATCCAGATGAAGGTGTGTGCGATACATAGCATACGGTTCACTAGGATGAATTGTTTCTGATTACGCAACACAAAATAAATGGTCAGCCAGATCAAGGTGTGTGTGATATAGGGCATGTGGTTCACTCGGATGAACTGTTTGCATTGAGACAAGAGAACATAAACGGTTCAATATAACAAGATGTGCGCGATACGCGGTAAACATGTCTGTAATCAGAAATGTGTGCGAAGACCGATAATAACACAAACGATTGCTGCTAATAAGACGTGTGTGTTGTGCGATGGGATTGCATACAAAATAACAACATACACACACACACACACATACTTATAAGTACATGGTTGCATAACCAAATTAAACATCCACTTACATACACTATTGCAGGATGTTGCTAACGCGATACTACAATTAGAGACCCTTCGACGAAACTATGTGCGATGCAATAATCGTAAATGGTGGTGTAAAAGAACCGTCAAAAAAGCTATAAAACTTTTGCGATGATGGATGCATCAAACACGGTTCAGATTTTGGTTGCCTGTGCCATGCAGGGCATACGGTTCAGTTCAGTGAACTATTTGCGATGAGGAAGAAGAACGGAAATGGGCAGCCAGATGAAGGCATGTGCGATATACGGCATATAGTTCACTTGGATTAACTGTTTCTGATGAGGCGAAACAACAGAAACGGGCAGCTACATAAAGGTGTCTGCGATTGAGGGCATAGTCTTCAGAAGGATAAACTGTTTGTGATTAGGCAACAGAACAGAAACGGTCAGTCAGATCAAAGTGTCTGCAATTGATCGCATACACTTCACATGGATGAGCTGTTTGCGACTAGCCACAACAAATAGAAACAGTTAGATAGATCAACGTGTGTGCGCTACACGGGCACACATTCTAATTAAAAGAAGCATGCCCGATGGTAATAACGAGTGGGCACGGTTCTTGGAACAAGACGTGTGCTGACATTGCCTATTGCGGTGCACCCTATGGTGCTAACGCCATGTACGCGGCGAGAAAGCGTGCCCATGTTACACCGTCCGGGAATAGTGCCACACTTAGAAATTATAGAACCATCAATAAATTTTGAGCCTGCGTCCCGTCACATTCCAAATTGCAAACATGTTCACACTGATCAAAACCTAAACGGTTTCCCACTTAGGAGCATATTAGTACTCGGTTATAAATACTACTACTCCAAGATGACTGCATATTCGTCCTCAACTCCTCATCCACAAAAACAAACAAGTCATTCATCATCGTTCCCTTGCGTCTGCCATGGCCAGCGTGAGTTCTGGGTCGAGAGATTGCCACCAGGGACAGGCGAGCATGGAAACGGAAGCACGAGAGGTGTCCCACCTCGCCGTGAAAGAAGCTGACATGTCCCGCCGCGCGGCCGTAGCAGCACATAAGTCCCGCCACGCCGCCGAAGCAGCATGGAGGTCTTGCCGCGTTGTCGACCCAACAGACTGGTGCAGCTGCGCCGCGGAAGCAGCAGAGATGTCCAGCCGCACTGCGGAAGCAGCAGAGATGTCCCCCCGTGCCGTGGCGACCTGGGAAAATGTCTCGCCGGCAGGCGAGGACTCTTACAAGCGCATGCATGGAATCGTCCATAGCCAGATGGATCAAATCTCCGGCTGGGCAAGGTTGCAGCACGGCATGAACGCCTCATTTGAACAGGCTACCGGCTTCATCCGGCAATTAAGGGAGAGCAATGCGAAGCTCCAGGCCGAGCGTGGCCTGCTGAGGGCGAAGATCGTCGGAAGTGCGGAGCACCAGAAGGAGACCACTATTGTGTTGAAGAGGACCAGCGTCATCGTCGAGAAACTTGTGGACGAGAATGTCATGCTGCGGATGAAGCGCAAAAGGCTGGTCCAGTAATCTGTGGATGCTCTCAAGCAGCGTATTGAGGATAGGAAAGAGCTCATCGTTGCACGCCGTGGTGACTAGTTCCCGAGGCCTGCAGCAATGCATCAAGAAAGTAGAGATCAGCGAGCCAGATCGTTGTCTTCCTGCTTCTTTTACGCTTGTGTATTTCGGGCGTTGCCGCATGTGGCTTTTTTTTAATAATGTTCCTAAATATGTAAGACAATTATTATCCATCGTCATTGTCCTTATATTTATCATGCTTGCTATAAGTCATTGTCGATGCTATATAGGTCCGGTGTATCTTACATCAAGATCCATGCAAAACTTTCTTTTCAGATTTTCATTTTTCTCTCTTAAATCTCAGTCCAGTGAGACATAGCGACGCCGTGAAATAGGGGCTTGGGCGCCATTAATGGAGACGTTGGGAGGGAGGTGCGCGGCGGATAGAGGTCTAAGGGCTCTCCTCCCGATGAGCACGCACAGGGGTCTGATCGCGGACCTCCCGTACTCAAATAGCTACCCTGCACGGCACCCCTAGCCAATAAAAAAAGGGGACGCGTGGCGACACGTAATTGGTATGTAGAACGCCCACGGTTTCAATAATAGTTGTGTTCCTGATTTGTAACGTGACAACACTTGTTCCAAAATGACATCGTTGATTGTTAATGTGTGTGCCTTGGCAAACCGGACAAAAAAATTACAACAACATGTTGGTGCCATGTCATGACACCATGCTAAGTTTCGTGATTTTCAGGCATGTTTTGGATTTATAGGAATTAAAAAACCAAGTTTCTCTATCTTTTCGGCCGAGCCACGATGCCCACATGTTTGAATTTCATTCCCATTTCTTGCATGGGACCTAGCAATTCACCCAAGGACACACATGTGATTTTTCAACCAACTTTGGTGCACTGGAGCATGTGCTTGTAGTTCAAATTTGAATTATGCACATTAAATGCCCAAAAATTCAATTAATGTACAAAATAGGCCAAACGAACCCGGAATAATTCTAAAATTTAGCACGATACTTCTATTTGCTCTAATCCTCCTATGTAAAAAAATTAAGGTGGGAGAAGGCAGTGTACGTATGCCGCTTCGCACACGGAGGGGACACGTTCCCTCTCGGAACCACGAGCCTTCTTGAGAGAAGCTCCGGTTTGCAAGAAGCTTATACCAAAGCTTGTCCCAATTCGGCCAAAAAAATTACCGCAGCATGTTGGTGCCATGTCATGACACCATGCCAAGTTTCATGATTTTTGGGCGTGTTTTGGATTTACATGAATTAAAAAACCAAGTTTCTCAATCTTTCCGGCCGAGCCACGACGTCCAGATATTTGAATTTCATTCCCCTTTCTTGCATCGGACCTAGAAGTTCACCCAAGGACACACATGTGATTTCTCAACCAACTTTGGTGCACTGGAGCATTTGCTTTTATTTCAAATTTGAATTATGCACATTAAATGCCCAAAAATTCAATTAATGTATAAAAAGGCCAAACGAACCCGGAATAATTCCAAAATTTAGCACAATACTTCTATTTGGTCTAGTCGGCCTGTGACAAAAAAATTACCACAGCATGTTGATGCCCCTCCATGATAGAATGCCAAGTTTCATCAATTTCCGACGAGTTTTGGATTTATTTGAATTTCAAAACAAGGCATCTCAACGTTTTCCCGGCAATCAATAGTACCCTAGTGTTTGAAATTCATTCTCGTTTCTTGCATGGGACCTAAGCATGCACCCAAGGAAACAAATTTGAATTTTCAACCAATTTATATGCACTAGAGCATGTGCATGTATTTCAAATTTGAATTACGCACATAAAATGCCTAGAAAACACAGTTATAGTATAAAAATGACCAAACAAATCCTGAAAAATTCCAAAACTTAACACAACACTCCTATTGTTCTATGTTGATACTAGAATTTTTTTGAAAGCAATAAGAAGCAATAGATATCATTTCATCCCCAAAGGTGGCACGTTCCCTATCGAAACCATCAGGCTTGTAGTCAGAAGATTTCGTTTGTGAGAAGCTTATACCCAAACATGCCCCAAATGGGACATTTACCAGGGCATGTTGATGCCGCTCCACGATACCATGCCAAGTTTCATGAATTTGAGATGAGTTTTGGATTTACTATAATTTAAAAACTAGGTATCTCAACGTTTGCGACCGAGTGATGGTGGTAGGGTGTTTGACATTCATTCCCATTTCTTGCCTGGGACCTAAGCATGCAACCACGGACACGGATTTGAATTTTCAACCAATTTATATGCATTAGAGCATGTGCATGTAATCAAATTTGAATTGTGCACATAAATGTATTGAAAACTCAATTAATGTATAAAAATGTCCAAACGAACCATGTAAAATTCCGAAAATTAACATAACACTCCTGTTGTTCTATGTTGAAACTAGAAAAATAATTGAAAGCAATAAGAGGCAACGGATATCGTTTCATCCATAAAGGTGAAACATTCCCTATGGAAACCATCACACTTGTTGTGAGAAGCTCTGGTTTGTGAGAAGCTTATACCCAAACCTGCCCCAAATGGGACAAAAATTTTACTACGGCATGTTGATGCCGCTCCATGATAGCATGCCAAGTTTCTTGAATTTCGGACGACTTTTGGATTTACTAGAATTACAAAAGCAAGTACGTCGAGGTTTGCCGGAGAGCCATGGTGTCGTGGTGTTCGAAATTCATCCCCATTTCTTGCATGGGACATAAGCATAAACCCATGGACACATATATGATTTTACAACCCATGTTGTTGCACCGGAGCATGTGCATGTAGTTTAATTATGAATTGTGTACCTGAAATGGCTAGAAAACCAATTTAGTGTATAAAATGTCCAAACGAACACTGAATAATTCCAATTCTTTTACGACACACATATAGTTGCATGTTCACTGCAGATAAAAGTTCTAGCAATTCAAACACCGTCCATTGCCGCTATGACCCCACTATGTAATTCAAATGAAGATGAAAAATCAAGTAGATGCCACACAGTTTATTATCACCAACCATGTGAGATGTAGTACAAAATATCCTGGAGCACCGTCGGTGTATAGTATGCCTATGGCTTACGCGAGAGGTGCGTCGGCTACAGTCCACAGCCGATCTGTCAAGCACACTAGCTCGCTACCCAAATACTCTCGCCTCTGCAACCCTCGCAATCTCAGAAATAGTATTGCCTCGTAATCTCAAAAAATATCTACCGCATGGAAGGTTTTAATGTTTGATAGCACACGATTAGTATGTGCAGACCATGTGCGATGTATGTTACTCCCGCTCTGCTTCAGACCCTTGATTCCAATTTTCAGTAGCCCTGGCACTTTACTCCTGCCTCTGCATCCCTCGCAATCTCAAAAATATGTGCCTGCCCTTGATCCAAATTTTCAGTAGCCCCGCCTTGTTACTCCCGCCTAGTAAAATTTTCAGTTGCCTCAGTATTTCCTAAAACACCACCTTGCCCCCCCTCCACACACACCACACACTCCCCAAAACCTCCGCTAACACAGACACACACCACCCCTAAACCATTGGTAGGTCGCCGCCATCGCCGCCGCGTCCATCCTCAACCTCTGCCTTTATGCCGGGGAGCTCGAGGAGCCAATGGCCAAAAAGAGGTTTATCACGGCCTTTTTGCCCGATGCCAGCGAGGTGGCCGCTGAGGTGGCCCTGTTGTCCTCCGCGGGCTTGATCCGCCATCGCCGGTCCCTCGATCCGCCCGCCGCCGCACCCCTACGCCGGTTCGAGGACTTGCCCGTCCTCCCTCAGACCCGGCAGCGGTGGCGGACGTGGGTCACCGAGATTACAGATCAGGAAACCCACACCCACCGGTGGCTTGGTAGCTTCCACACAGCCAAGCTCGCAGCCATGGAGTACGACCGCTGGCAGGTCCGCTACCACGGCGCAGCGGCTAGGCTCAATTTCCCCTTCGGCACACGTCCGTTCGACCTTGTTCCACCGGAGCCAGGGTGGTGAGCTCGGCTATGGCGCGAGAGGACCGCGAGGCGTGGGAGCGCCTCGACGCCGAGGCCGCTGACGAGGCCTACATGCAAGATCTCTGCCGGCAACACCCAAGCTTGTGGAGGTGGAGCAGGCGATGTCGTGGTTCTAAGTCTAACAGTAGAATGCGGGGTAGGAATGTAGAGGCAAGATCTTAGCTATGGAGGATTTGTACTCGGGAGTTTTACGAGTTCAGGCCCTTCTCGGAGGAAGTAACAGCCCTACGTCTCGGAGCCCGGAGGCAGTTGACTGGATTATATGCGTGTGTGTTACAGAAAGTGCGAACCCTTGTCCTTGAGGAGGGGGTGGCTTATATAGAGTTCGCCAGACCCCTCCCGCCCTCAATTACAAAGGGTTTAAGGTACATAAAGATGGGGACGTTACTGGTAACGCCCGTAATAAAACTACATAATGACCGTTAAGGCTATGACTTAAATCCCGACCATTGCAGAGTGTAGTGGCTCTAGATCTTCTGGTAGTCGAGTGGTTGTACGTACGGTCGACTGTCTTCAAGACTGTCAAGTGGAACATGGCTTCATGGTCGAGTGGATGATGATTTTTCTTCGACTGCTTCTGGTTCTTTTAGAGATGTCCTTGGGGAGCGTAATTTTGACAGATTCCTGACCCTACCCTAGGATCATGGCTTCATCATTAGCCCCCGAATGGATCAGGGTTTGAGTGAGGAAGGAGTTGAGAACGTTTCCGACTCATTTTTCGTTGTTATGAATATATCTTGTTCGAGATCAATGAACTAAGGTGATGACACCAACTTCTTTTTCAGTCGCCTTGATCCATTCTTAGTTTTTTCGAGTGAACTTTTACTGAAAAGCTTCGAGTGATGATGCCGAAGATGTCTTCCGTCTCACAAGTTGTTCTGCTATCCGCGGATTTCGCGGGATTTGAATTTTGGGAAGCGCGCTGGGCGGGGGAGGCCGTGGTAATTGAGACGGATTAGGTAGGTCGCCTCGATCCCCGCGCCACCTTTTTTGCCACGTATTGTGCGCGCGACTGTTGCGGGATTTGATGAAATCGTCAGGGCCTACAAGTCAGTCACTCGGAAGTAACCTTATAAAAGGTACCGGACCGGGCCTTTGAACAGTGCACCCTCATTCTCCTTCTTCTTCCTCAGATTTCTCCGCTACCTCTGCTTCCGCTCTCGGCGTCGTAGCTCCGCTCGGACTCGATTCGCTGCCATGGGGAAGGAGAAGATGGTGGCGCTGGAGCGCGCAAAGAAGGCGACGGCGAAGGCAAAAGGGAAGCGGACCAGCCAAGGTGGATCCTCGTCAAGGTCCGGCCTGCCGTCGGGCTGGATCCAGGTCGATTGGATCCACTCAACGATTAGCCAGGATGACCTCGACGATCTGGTGGAGGGAGGGCTGATCCCCCACGAGTCGGCGCGGCTCTCGGGGAACAAGACCGAGCCGCGGCCGTGGGAGGGTGAGTGCATTCTCCTCGCCAGTCACGTCGACTACGGGTTTTCTTTGCCTCCCTACCCTTTCTTTCGTTGTTTTATGAATTTCTTCGGGGCTCAACTCCACCACTTTACTCCAAACACTATCGTGTACCTTGCTGCCTTCGTGTTGATGTGCGAAAAATTCTTGGGTTGTCGACCGTACTGGGGTCTCTTCAAGCACATATTCACCTGCCGCTCCCAGCCGGTTAAGAAGGCCAACCCGAGTGACGAGAGGACGCACGTGATTCAGATGTGCGGGGGTCTTGGAATCCAAATGAGGAATAAGAGCACCTTCCCAGCTATGATCCTTCCTGACTCGGTCCGGGGCTGGCAGTCGACCTGGTTTTATTGTAAGGACCAGCCGACCCCGGGTCAGTCGACTGGACTTCCCCCCTTTTCCTTGGCTCGAGTGGAGAAGCCCTCCTCCTTGAGGGTGATCCCAGAAGAGAAGACGCAGGTGAAGGCGTTGGTCGAGTGGGTCGTCCAACTTGTCCGTGACGGGGTGACTGGAATGGACCTGTTGGAGGTCTTTCTCAGTCGACGCATCCAACCACTTCAAGCCGGTGACCATTCGATATGGATGTACTCAAGACTCGAGGACTCCACTCGGATCCACCCGGAGGACATTAGTGAAGAAACGGTGGAGAAGTGGCTGAGAGGAATCACCGGCAACAAAGATAATCCTTGGGGGTCTAGGAGGGTGATTCCATTCGACCATTCGCGCCAGCCAGAACAGGTATGATTCTGCTTTGTCGAGTATCTTCTCGATTCACTGTGTAACACCTTGTTGACGGTCGACTGTATTTCTTTCATTCATTGCATTTTCAGGCTCTTATTGATATGTACTCGATGCCCAATGGGGTGCAGGAGCAAGACGTCGAGGAAGGGGCGAGCGGGGGCGAGAGTGGTGAGTGGCACTCGGATGCGAAGTAGGAAGAGGAGAGCGACGACTCGAGTGACGACGAGGAGGTCGACTCGCCTCCTCGCAGAGAGAGAAGATCCAAGCACGCTCAAGACTCGGCGAGCACCCCGGTCCTGGCGGCTGCACCGACTGGGCCATCTTCGAATCGCCCTCAGACGTCTTAGCCAGCGCCGACTGAGAAGATATCGAAACAACCCAAGATTGTGGCGCCTCCTTCTCCAAAAGCATCGAAAGCCACCTCCTCTAAAGCACCGAAGGCTTTGCCCCGAATCAAAGTGACCGTCCCCACCATCTCCGGGTAATCATCTGATCTGTTCTTTTGGCCGACTCGAGCAACAGAAAGTAACTGACTGAATGTTGACATTTGCAATGCTGCTACATCTGGAACTTCTTCCTACCAATATCGAGATGAGGAGATGGAAGACGCGGTTACCTCCAACCCAGGTAAAACCTCTTATGATCTTGTTCTTGATTACTTGGTCGATTAAATTCTAGCAATTCACTTGGGGTCGACTGATTTCTCTGCAGCTCCACCAAACGTCATCGATCTTCCAGATGATGATGAAGACGTGGCCCCTAGGCCCAGCAAGAACAAAAAAGTAGCAGCTGGCAAGACGTCTCAACAGGGACCGACGACCACACCAATCGCCCGGCAATCTGAAGACGTAGGCGGGGCCTCTGTAACTTTCGCTGTACCATTGTCGAGTGAGCGCCCTCCACCATCGATTAAACCGCTGTTCCCTTCAGCCGTCTAGCCTCACACTTCGGAGATCCAAGCTGCCGCACCTGGGTCGTCTGCCCCCTTCTTCACCAACTACCATGTTCCGGAAAACCAGTCGGACGCGGCTGCGGAAGCCATCCGTTAGGCTGACGTGATGATGGAGTGGATGAAGACGGTGCACGAGCATAGCTAGGCTGCTTACGATGCCAACGCTGCTCTCCGGGCCAATGTCCAGGTAAGTAAACTTCCGATTGACCTTGTTCTATTAGGATATGCTACCCGAAATATTTTCTTCCATACAATCTCTTATTGTTTGCGTCAAATCTGTACGCCCACTGGGTGTTTTGTTGTCTTTGGTATTTGCACTCTTACACTCGGTTTGGGCGAGTAGGATCTGAACCGGTGGGGGCACTCTAAGTGCACCCACTGGGCGTAGTCCCCGAGACCGCGGTCGACTGCGGGCAGTCGACTGGGGTCTGAGTTCTTTTTTCTTTCTTTTCTTCCACTCGACCAGGGCAGACCGGTCGAATGAGATCTGAACCAGTGGGGGCACGTCAAGTACACCCACTGGGTGTAGTCCCCGAGACCGCGGTCGACTGCTGGCAGTTGGCCGGGGTCTGAATGGCTCTTTTCTCTTTTTTTACTTGACCCCGGGGGACCGGTCGAGTTGGGTCTGAATCAGTGGGGGCACGCCAAGTGCACCCGCTGGGTGTAGTCCCCGAGACCGTAGTCGACTATGGGCAGTCGGCTGGGGTCTAAATTAACTTTTAAGTTTTATTCACTCGGAAGTAAATAACCTTTGATCTTGTCGATTGACACGTCTTTTACCTCCTGCAGAAAACTTGTTCTGTCATTTCTAAGTTTGCCGAGTTTGAGGAGAAGCAGAGGCAACTCAACCTCGACTTGGAGTTGGCCCAGCAAAAGTTGAAGAAAGCCGAAGATGAAGCTGCTGGTATGGAAGGTAGCTGTCTATCGACTGTTCACGTTGATCGTCTTTTAAGATATTTCTTTGATCTCTTGTTTGACTCAATTGCTTCTTTTGTAGAGAAAATGAGGTTGGCTCTGGAGAAGAAGGACTTGGACCTTGCAGCTGCACAGAAGGAAGCTCAAAGACAGGACTGCCCTTGCAGACCAGAAGCTGGCTTCGGTCGGAGCGTTGGAAGGGGAGGTGAACAAGTTGAAGTCCTGTCTCAATGAGTCTAACCGAGTAGTAAGTCGTGTGAAGAAGGATAAGATTGCCCTGAACGAGAAGCTGGAGTCTGTGGTCCGCAAGAGAAGTGACACAGAAGCCTATCTGAGAACTCTTGCCAAGAAGCTCTATCTTATGCTATAAGGTACTCCTTTTAATCCGACTGCTTTGCTGCTTGCAAGTTAATCCTGTCTAGTCGACTCACTAACTCTTTGACTGCAGAATTCTGCCAAGACTTTGACGAGTAAACCGAAAGGATCGAGACTGGTCTAGACCCTATCGTTTCTCCGGTTTGCGACGAGACAGCCATGAACGTGCTCCGACTGGAATCCCGTGTCGCCGACATCACAAGTTATCTCGCACGCCTGAAGGTGGCAATTTCACGGATCGACTCATCACTCTGGCCAGGGCGACGCCTCAAAGTTACCTGGAATCTCTGATGGCTCGGCTCAATGAGATTCCTGGTCGAGTGCAAGAATGGAAGAAGTCCTCTGCCCGGTGTGGTGCTGACGTGGCGTTGTCCTTGGTCAGAGTCCACTGCAAGGAAGCTTGTGAAGACTAGCTGGCGGTGATCCAAGTCGCCAACACCAAAAGGCACTCCTTCCAGGCCTTTATGGAGACTTTCATCACCGCTTCCACTCGGATCGCAGATGGAATCGACTTGGACGAATTCGTCGAACCCTCCAGCCCTCCTTCTGCCGAGTGAACAAACTACGAGATTTAAACCTGTCTTAAATTTTCCTCGGAATGTCGAGTGGTTGCTGTAACCATTAAAGTCCTTCAGGATTGATGCTCGAATACTTTTGATTTGTTGCTTGGAACTTTAGGATTTATCCGAACTGCTTTTGAGTATACTTGCGGTTGCTTTTGGGATCTGCTCCATCGTATTTGTGGCGTAGCTCTGAGGAGAAGGTTGCAGTCGACCTGCGCCTCGCCGTCCTTGCGGACAAGGATGGAACGCACGTTGTACTTGTGGCGAAGCTCGTAGAAGAGGGTTGCAGTCGACCTGCGCCTCGTCGTCCTTGCGGACAAGGGTGGAGCGTACGTTGTATTTGTGGCGTAGCTCGGAGAAGAGGGCCGCGGTCGACCTGCACCTCGTCGTCCTTGCGGTTAGGGATGGAGTGTACGTTGTACTTGTGGCGAAGCTCGGAGAAGAGGGTTGCAGTCGACCTGTGCCTTGTCGTCCTTGCAGACAAGGGTGGAGCCTATGTTGTATTAGTGGTGTAGCTCAAAGAAGAGGGCCGCGGTCGACCTGCACGGGTAGGGATGGTGCGTACGTTGTACTGGTGGTGCAACTCTTAGGGAAAGGATTTTAAAAACTTAAGCGAGTACTGGACAGCAGCTAAGCCCCGAGTGGGAGGATTGCTCACCACTCGGTAGGATTTTTTAAACTTAGGCGAGTACTGGACTGCAGCTAAGCCCCCGAGTGGGAGGGTTGCTCACCACTCGGTAGGATTTTACAAACTTAGGCGAGTACTGGACTGCAGCTAAGCCCCCGAGTGGGAGGCTGGCTCACCACTCGGTAGGATTTTACAAACTTAGGCGAGTACTGGACTGCAGCTAAGCCCCTGAGTGGGAGGATTTCTCACCACTCGATAGGATTTTGAAAACTTAGGCGAAATGGGTTCGCAGCTAAGCCCCTGAGTGGGAGGCTGGCTCACCACTCGGTAGGTTGTTTGAAAACTTAGGTGAAACGGATTCACAGCTAAGCCACCCACTGGGGGTTTTCATACGTAAACAAAAGCAACAACAATCGTGCTAGAGGACTGTAAAGATCTTGTCTTTGATAAACAAATTACAAAGGTACTTCTTATTACACTTTATTTGAACGAGTACTTAAGTATAAAAGGGGCGGAGCAGCGCCGCATTCCAAGCTCGTGGCTCATCTTTTTGATGCTCGACACTGTAAAGATGGTATGCTCCATTGTGGAGAAGTCTGGCGATGATGAAGGGTCCTTCCCAAGCAGGGGCGAGCTTGTGTGGATTCTGTTGATCCACTCGAAGAACCAAGTCTCCCTCTTGAAAGGCTCGACCCCTCACGTTTCTGGCGTGGAATCGACGCAAGTCTTGTTGACAAATGGTCGACCGGATCAAGGCCATCTCTCTTTCCTCCTCTAAGAGATTGACTGAATCTTGCTGGGCCTGTTCTGCTTCTTCTTCATAGAAGAGCTCGACTCGGGGTGCGTTGTGGAGCAGGTCACTTGGTAGAACAGCTTCAGCTCCATAGACCAAAAAGAAAGGAGTTCGTCCAGTCGACCAATTAGGAGTTGTCCTCAAACCCCAAGGAACTGATGGAAGTTCATCGACCCAAGCGCCTGCAGCGTGTTTGAGATCACGCATCAGTCGGGGTTTCAGTCCTTTGAGAATTAGGCCATTTGCTCTTCCTACTTGTCCATTTGACTGCGGGTGAGCGACCGAAGCACAGTCGACTCGTGTGCCTTGAGAAGCACAGAAAGCTCTAAACTCATCAGAATCGAAGTTCGACCCGTTGTCAGTGATGATGCTGTGTGGAACTCCATATCTGAATGCCAATTCCCTAATAAAACTGACAGCGGTGCTGGCTTCAAGGTTCTTGATAGGTTTAGCTTCAATCCATTTGGTAAACTTGTCGACTGCTACGAGAACATGAGTGAATCTGCTCCTACCAGTTCTTAGTGGTCCAACCATATCTAATCCCCACACAGCAAAGGGCCAGACAAGGGGAATGGTCTTTAGGGCTGACGCTGGCTTGTGAGACATGTCAGAGTAAAACTGGCAGCCTTCACATCTGTCGACTATATCTTTCACCATTTCATTTGCTCGTGGCTAATAAAATCCGGCTCGGTATGCTTTAGCCACGATGGCCCGAGAGGACGCATGGTGACCACAGGTCCCCGAGTGGATATCGTTGAGGATCATTCGACCTTCTTCGGGCGTTATGCATTTCTGACTGGCTCCAGTCATGCTTTCCCTGAACAATTGTCCTCTTATCACAGTAAAGGCCTTGGATCAACGGATAATCTGTCGAGCCTCTTCTTCGTCCTCTGGGAGTTCCTTCCTAAGGATGTACGCAATGTATGGCACTGTCCAGTCGGGAGTAATGACCAGGACCTCCATGATTAGATCGACCACGGCTGGGACCTCGACTTCAGTCGGATCTGTGGCGCTCTTAGGCTGCGGGGGCTCTTCCGTGAAAGGATCTTCCTGAACTATCGGTGTGTGAATATGTTCCAAAAACACATTGCTGGGAATGGCTTCTCTCTTGGAACCTATCTTTGCCAAATCATCGGCTGCTTGATTTTTCAGACGGGGTATGTGATGGAGCTCTAACCCCTCAAACTTCTTTTCCAACTTCCTCACCGCATTGCAGTAACCAGTCATAGCTGGGCTTCTAACGTCCCATTCTTTCATCACTTGATTGACCACCAAATCTGAGTCGCCATAAACCATGAGGCGACGGACGCCGAGTGAAATGGCCATACGTAACCCATATAGGAGTGCTTCATATTCTGATTCGTTATTGGAGGAATCAAGTGAATCTGGAGGACGTATCTGAGCATGTCTCCTCGGGGGGATACCAGTACCACCCCAGCACCAGAACCATTCAGCATCTTGGATCCATCAAAGAACATGGTCCAGTGCTCCAAGTGAACTTGAGTTGTCATTTGTTGTCCGATCCACTCGGCGAGGAAATCTGCTACTGCTTGGGACTTGATAGCTTTCTTTGCCTCAAACTTGATATCTAAAGGAAGGAGTTCAATCGCCCATTTTGCCACTCGACCGGTTGCATCTCTATTGTGCAGAATCTCCGGTAATGGAGCGTCACTGACGACTGTAACAGAGTGATCAGAGAAATAGTGTGCAACCTTCTTCGAGGTCATGTAAATCCCATAAACAAGCTTCTGATAGTGTGGATATCTCTGCTTTGACGGAGTCAGAACTTCAGAAACATAATAAACCGGGCGTTGAACTTTATAGGCTTTTCCCTCTTCTCCCACTCGACCGTAAGTACTGTACTGACGACTTGTGCGGTGGCTGCTATATAAAGCAGTAAAGGCTCTTTGCTGATTGGGGCAGCAAGCACCGGCTGGGTGGAAAGCAGGGCTTTTAGCTCTGCAAATGCTGCATCAGCTTGAGGAGTCCACTCGAACTTATCTGATTTCTTCATCAGTCGGTAAAGAGGCAGTGCCTTTTCACCAAGGTGAGAAATGAATCGACTTAGGGCGGCCAAACAACCAGTAAGCTTCTAGACATCATGCACATGCACAGGGCGTTTCATCCAGAGTATGGCACCCACTTTCTTTGGGTTAATGTCGATCCCTCGTTCGGAAATGAGAAAACCGAGTAATTTTCAGCCTGGAACTCCAAACATGCACTTTGATGGATTAAGCTTGATATCATACCTTCTGAGGTTGGCAAAGGTTTCAGCAAGGTCAGCCAGTAGGTCGGAACCTTTACGTGACTTGACCACAATGTCATCCATGTATGCTTCCACATTCCGACTGATCTGAGTGAGCAGGCACTTCTGAATCATCCGCATGAATGTGGCTCCAGCGTTCTTCAAACCGAATGGCATAGTGACATAACAGAAGCACCCAAATGGGGTGATGAAAGCTGTTTTTATCTCGTCGGGTCCGTACAGACGGATCTGATGATACCCGGACTAGGCGTCCAAAAAGGACAAACGCTCACACCCCCCAGTCGAGTCGACTATTTGGTCGATGCGAGGGAGAGGAAAGTGGTCCTTTGGGCAGACCTGATTGATATGCTTGAATTCAATGCACATGCGAAGTGAGTCGTCCTTCTTTGGGACCATGACAACAATAGCTAACCACTCGGAGTGGTAAATCTCACGGATAAACTCAGCTGCCGAAAGCCGAGCCACCTCTTCACCGATTGCCTTCTTCTTCTGTACGGCGGACCGTCGAAGATGTTCTTTGACTGGTTTCACTTTTGGGTCGACTCGCAAACAATGCACAGCCAGTCCCCTGGGAACACCTGGCATGTCCAAAGGTTTCCATGCAAAGATGTCCCAGTTCTCACAGAGGAACTGGATGAGCGCTTCTTCCTATTTGGAGTCGAGTGTTGTTGAAATGTGAGTTAGAGCAACATTGGGGTCCGTCGGGTGAATGTGAATCGACTGTGTTTCGCCATACGACTGGAATGCTGAATCCGTGGCAGGCTTCTTGGCTCGCAACAAATCAGTCGGATCTGCATTTTTTTGATATTCCTGCAATTCTACTACGGCCATCTGTGCATCGGCGATCTTTGAGCCCTTCTGGAAGCACTCTTCCGCCTTCTTCCGACTACGAGTGATAGTGATCACCCCTTTGGGACCAGGCATCTTCAATTTGAGGTACATGTAGCATGGTCGAGCCATAAAACTTGCATAAGCTAGCCTGCCCAGAATAGCATGATAGGCACTCTGGAAATCCACAACTTCAAATGTCAACTTTTCTTTGCGGTAATTCTTGGAATCACCAAAAACCACGTCGAGAGCAATCTGGCCGAGTAATGTTGCCTTCTTGCTGGGAATGACCCCATGGAAACTCATATTGCTTTCACTAAGTCTGGACATTGGAATGCCCATTCCTTTGTACGTCTTTGAATACAGTATATTCAAGCCACTGCCACCATCCATCAGAACCTTAGTCAGTCGGGTGCCTTCGACTACTGGGTCGACCACCAACGCTTGCCTTCCAGGGGTGGCTATGTGCGCTGGGTGATCGGACTGGTCGAATGTAATGGCAGTCTGGGACCACTTCAAATAACTGGGTGTCACCGGAGCGACCATGTTCACTTCTCTGTTGATGATTTTCAATCGACTCTTACTCTCAACATCAGCAAAAATCATCAGAGTGGAATTCACGTGGGGATAACCATCATCATCCTCTTCCTCGTCCTCAACCTTGTCTGCTTCTTTCTCCTTTTCCTTGGGCTATTTCTCTCGGAATTGCTGGATTAGTTAGGAGTCGGCACTGTCGAGTGGTATGCTTCGGGTAAATGAAATTACCCTCTTCATCTTTTTTTGGTGTGAATGTGGCATGGTAAATCCAGCACATCATTTCCATCTTGATCTTTTACTTTCTTGGGGTTCCACGGCCCTTTGGGCTTCCCCTTGAACTTTCCTTGAGTCACGGCTAAGGCTTCACCAGGAGCGGCTAGCTCAGCTTTGCGCTTCTGCTTCTGACTGGAGTTTCCTCCTCTGGTTTTGTGGGCGGCTGTTTTGTGCTTGCCACTCTGGAGTCGGTCTTCTTCTTCACCGTTGGCGTACTTGGTGGCAATTTCCATCATCCGAGTCAAAGTCATATCTCCTGTCTGACCGAATTTCAGATTCAACTCCCGATATTTGACGCCTTCTTTAAAGGCACAAATTTCCTGATGATCAGACACATTCTCCACCGTGTGGTGCAATGTGATGCATCTCTGGATATAATCCCTCAAAGTTTCATTCGGTTTCTGAACGCAACACTGTAATTCTGTCAACCCTGTTGGCCACTTGCAAGTACCTTCAAATGTCCTAACAAATACTTGAGCAAGATCTTCCCAAGTATAAATACTACTAGGTGCTAACTGATTCAGCCATGCTCTGGTCGAGCCCTCCAGAATCAGAGGAAGGTGTTTCATGGCCACCTTCATCGTTCCCGACACCAATCTGAACAGCCACTCGTTAGTCTTCAAGCCAAGTGTTAGGCTTGGACTCACCAGTGAACTTACTGACTCCAGTCGCCAACCTGATGTTGGGGGGAATCACTGCAGCCCTGATGGCTCTACTGAAGCACTCCGGACCTGAGACATGCACTCTGCTGCTGGTTGGTAGGTCTCTGTCGTGACCTTCTCAGTGAGCTCTGTTTCTGTCGACCAAGCCCTGAACAAGAATAGATCTCGCATCAAAGCCTGGCTCTCTGGGTTCGACTGGAATCCCTCGCCCAACACTGTGAGGATGCCCGTCATCATGTTGCCGAGGCACGTATGACCCACTCCTTGGGGGTGGTGTGGGCACCCGACGACGATCACCGCGATTGATTCGGTGATCATACTGCTCACGGTTTCTATACTGATCTCGTCGATCTTCACGTCCCTCACGCCTCGGGGGCGATCTTGGACTATGAGCCGACTGGACTATGTCTACAACCATGGATCTGTTGTGAATCCAATTCCGCGACTGAGATACTACTGTGTTCTGCTCACCCGCGGCTCGGAGCAAGGCCCGGATCTACACCAAACCCCGACCACCTTCTGACTGGGAAGGTTGAATTGATGCCTCTATTCGGGCCACAGCTGCGAGATTCTGGATTGGAGTTCGGTATACTTGAGTTGGAGGCGGAAAAAGTTGACGTCGACTGGATTCGGGAGCACGCTGCCGAGTATGCTCGTCGAGTGCGCGCTGGAGGTTCTCCAGTCGAGTGCGCTCAGCCAAGTTGGCCAGGCGCGCCTCCTCCAAGGCCTGGGCCTCAGGGGTTTCTCCAACGATACGAGTGTGAAGTGCATCCATGTTCCGGCAGCGAAGTTCTTCTCTCTGCTGCGAAGAGAGGGATTCGGGGCGGTACTCTTCGCGAACACGCGACGGATCACTGCCCCCATCGCCTCCGTCTTCACGGGTGAAGCCAGGAGGACTGCGTGGTCCATTGACCATCAAAACTTCCGCCGTAGGGTCGCAGCTGTCGCACTCGGATGCAGTCTCTACGGAGCCAGTTGACAGATCGAACAGGTCGTAGAGGGTTTCGTCAGGCTCGATTGCCGCCACTTGGGGTGGCCGACTGGCGAGCCACCGCATGCTTCACCCACCGCTGAAGCCTCGATTGGCCGGAACGTTTGCTCCGACGGTCCGCAGGGAGGGAGGAAGCCACAGGAGCCGACCGATACTGGGTCGACGGCTGCCGCAGGAGGACGCCACGGACGCACGCGCGAAAGTGCGTTGCCCCACGGACGAGGAGTGCATCGACGTCGAGTGGAGCCTCCTGAAGCCAAGCGGAGTCGTCGGTGACAAACATGAGTGCGCCGAAATGGATCCCGCGGCCCTCAGCCAAACCTCCGCCTGAAACCATGATGAAGGGGATCGGAAAAATTGCAACTTCTCCAAAAAGTCGCTAAGACACCTGCCCCACGGTGGGCGCCAACTATCGTGGTTCTAAGTCTGACAGTAGAATGGGGTTAGGAATGTAGAGGCAAGATCTTAGCTATGGAGGAGTTGTACTCGGGAGTTTTACGAGTTCAGGCCCTTCTCGGAGGAAGTAACAACCCTACTTCTCGGAGCCCAGAGGCGGTCGACTAGATTATATGCGTGTGTGTTACAGAAAGTGCGAACCCTTGTCCCTGAGGAGGGGGGTGGCTTATATAGAGTTCGCCAGACCCCTCACGCCCTCAGTTACAAAGGGTTTAAGGTACATAAAGATGGGGACGTTACTGGTAACGCCCGTAATAAAAGTACATAATGACCATTAAGGCTATGACTTAAATCCCGACCGTTGCAGAGTGGAGTGGCTCTAGATCTTCTGGTAGTCGAGTGGGTGTCCGTACGGCCAAGTGTCTTCAAGCCTGTCGCGTGGAACATGGCTTCATGGTCGAGTGGATGATGATTTTTCTTCGACTGCTTCTGGTTCTTTTAGAGATGTCCTTGGGGAGGGTATCTTTGACAGATCCATGACCCTACCCTAGGTACATGGCTTCATCAGGCGATCTTTGCCGGCACGAGGGCGGCGAGGTTCTCGTGCTCTCCTCTGATGACGAGGTCAAAGGCAGCAAGTATGGTGGCGAGATTATCGCGCTCTCCTCCGATGAAGAGATCAAAGGCAGCGAGTACAGTGGCGCGGAGGGCATCGAGGTTGGCCCCAAGGATTTGGAGATCAACATCGATGAGTGCAGTAGTGCCTTCCCCGATGACCCTGACAACGGCACCGGCCCAGACCCAGCTCGCGGCACACCGTACATGACGATGAAGGATTGGCTCGACCTCTACTTCGACTGAAAGTAGTTTAGCTTAGTATAAATTTATGTTTTATGTTCGGTTATGCAAAACTATCTATGTTTATGTTTGAATGCATGCTACTTTTGGTTGAACCTTCTTTGAACTTGATCAAATTGAAGTTTACAATGTTAAGTTTAGGGGATCGACTAGAAAAGGCCAAAAATTGCTAGAGTATATATATATATCCACTAAGGATTTTAGTCCTTTAACATTTAAAGGATCGGCTAGAGATGGCCTTATGCCTTGTTTAGTTTAGTTCTTCATAATGTGATGCTCTATATGTGCAATACTTCACCGTGCAATTCAATTTCATCAATAACAGTTTCGACAATACCACTATGAATTACGATATTTGGTTGCTGTTAAGGATATTGCAGTTAACATGCCTTATCGTTTTTTTAACAATAACTAGTGTACTTTAGACCTGCACAATACTAGTTTGAATGACTATTTGCTTGTTTTTAAATGTCATGCGTGATGTGGTTAACACACATTTCCACTTCTTGTTTTGCTTAACTAGCACGCTTAATCCCACACACTGAAGCTACATAGCAACATGCATTGTACTAAATGACTAAATAGGCAATCCCAGGCTACATAGCAACAAGGAAGAGTGTTACCTTAATGTTCGAGGATGTCTAGATATAATGTAATAAAATCTTATATAATGGGATGGAGGGAGGGTTGTACTACATCATTTTGCAATTGTTGTTTAGCTTCTAATATTAACTTAGTGCTTTTAGGTACATATGTCATTGCCAAAGATCCACACTTCACCCTTTCTGCATATGGGGCAATGAGATATTCATGAACCAGCATCAAGTGAGGAAACTGATAAAGATTGTTATTAAAATGGGCCAAAAGATGTCAATCGAACTATTTGTTTACACTTTATGCAAGACAAAAGTGAACTGAGGGATGGTAAGTAAGAACCCGGTAGCCTTACTTTTTACTACCCATAATGAGTTGTGTTAGATGACAATGTCTGAATCTTTTTCCCATTGCAGTGGATCCTGAAGCAGTTTACTCAAGATTACCTATCAAACTACATGATTGGTGGCCGGCATCACAAGGGATTGGACTAGAGTCGTGCGTGCCTTCTGCATCCAGGAGAGCACAATAGGGCCATTCCGCAATTCACCTTGTTCAGCAACCAGAATGTATGTCACCTCTTTCTTTTCCATCTGCAATAGTTGTAATGCCCCGTATGTAACTTGCCATATTTGTATTCCAACTCTTGCAATTTTCGGCTCTAAGTTATAATATTCCCTCATGGTTGGATTTAGTCTTCGTTTTGCATTTTGTTCATGTCATGCATCTCATATCATGTCATCATGTGCATCACATTTGCATACATGTTCGTCACATGCATCCGAGCATTTTCCCCGTTGTCTGTTTTGCATTCCGACACTCCTACATCCTCCGGCGTCCCCTTTTGTCTCTTTTCATGTGCTCGTGTTAAACGTTCTCGGACTGGACCGAGACTTGCCAAGCGGCCTTGGTACACCACCGGTTAACCGGGGAACCGTAAAGGCCTCGTGTGTGTTGCAGCCCAACACCCCTCCAAGGTTACCCGAAACCCATCCAAACCCCCTCCATCCTCTCGGCCGTTCGATCACGATCGCGTGGCCGAAAACCGCACCTCATTAGGACTCTCCTAGCTCCCTCTACCTATAAATATATGCACCCCTCCGAAATTTTCGGGCGAAACCCTAGTCTCTTCTTCCCCGCGCCGCCGGACGCATCCGGACCAGACCGGACGCGTCCGCCCCGCATCCTCAGCTACTCCCGCACCGCCACATCACCGCCACCGACCCGCGTGCGCCGCAGCCCACCAGGCCCGACGCCGGCCCCCGAAGCCTATGGCTCCCCGCCGCCCGCGCCGCCCCGTTCCCCGCGAATTCCCCCCGGAGAGCTCCGCCGCGTGCGCCTCGGCTTTGCTGCCGCCGACCTCGCCCGCCATCGCCGGCGATCCTCCACGCCGAACCTCGCCGCGGCGTCGCCCGCACCTCGCGAGGGACCTCCCCGCCTCCCTGCTCCTCCACTTCCTCGACGCCGGCAGCCTCTTCTTCCTCTTTGGTGGCAACTCCGGCGTAGCTCCGGGGATCCTCGAAGACCGTGCGCCCATATCTGGATCGGATCCGAAACCCCAGGGTTGACCTGTTTTCCTCTAAGTCCTTTTTTGTTATTTTTTAGCCATGTTCATTGCATCATAACTCTGTCATCGTAGCTCTGTTTCGTGCATGTGGCATATCAAAATGTTCGTTAGGATGTCCACTTCATTTTGTTCCATTGCACCATGCTTGTTTGAGTCCATCTTGATGCCCTAATGACTGTTTCAAAAGTGCTATAAAATGTTAGTTCCTGATTCTTATCAGCTTATGAGCATTTGTCATTTTTTGCCATGATTATTGTATGCTTCCTATGGACTTGAGCTCTACATGTGCTTTGGGCAATGCCATGCCATCTTTACAGGGGTATATGCCATGTATTTTTGTGATCAATGTGGTGACTAGAACATGCATGCAAATTAGCTCTCGTAATATTGCTGATTTCAGGGACTTAGAATTCTACTAAGTCATTTCCCTAATGTTATTTTTATGCCATGTATTCATGTTGCTACAGAGTGATCCATGCCTCTTTTGAGCATGTTTAGTAAGGATGATTTGGGCATATGATTGTGCTCTATCCATCCATGTCCTTGTTTGCATTTATGGAGTACCCTAGCATGACTCAATATTGCTTTACTTTTGCTATAAAATGTTCCTGGCAGATTGTTTACGTGTTAATCAATTTTGCCAAGGTTGTTGTAGTTGATCCATGCGTGCTATAAGTTTGTTCTTGCCATGTTTAGCTTCTTGATCATGTCATCTTGCTGGGTGTATGCTTAGTTTGTCATGCAATGCCTTGTGTTGAGTGCATCGAGCTTGCAAAGAGGCCTTCGTAATTCTATTGATGCGATGTCCAGTTTTTCTGCTAAGTCTGAATCTGTTAACAAAACTTGCTATGTTTACATGGGTGCCATCATATTTTCTGATCCTTTTTGGCTTATGGTCAGTAAGGGACTTTTGTTATATGCTTTGAGTAGATTCATTCCATGCCTTTCTTTGTTATGTTCTGTTCCTGTAGCATGTTGTAATCTTGCTCTAAACATTGCTTCCTGATGTTAATTCCTGACATGTTATTTCCACTAAGTCTGTGAAGTTGATATGTTTTGCACTTTTGCCATGCTTGTTTGAACCTGCTATTGTGTGATTTAGCCATAGCTCAGTGTTCATCTTTTCTCAAGCATCTTGAGTAGATCACTGTCATGTGCTTTGTTGCTATGTTGGAGTGCAGTAGCTTAGTTTCTTGTTGCATTCTAGATGGCATCGTGCTGTTAATCGCAGAATAGTGCCATTATTGTTTTGCTTGCCATTTGCAAACCGTGCATCCGATTCCGGTGATCTTTATATCGATTTCGACCGAAATCCACTCATCTTTCTAGCGGCGCACTTGATTTTCTAAGTTGAGTCCTGGTTCAATCTTTTCCTTTCGGAGCATGCATACACATTGCATATTGCATCCTTCATATCATGCCATGTTTTGCATCATGTTGCTTGCGCATTGTACCGTGGTTGATTGTGTTTCCCTTACTTCTGTTCTTGCCTTGGGTAGAGCCGGGAGACGAGTACGTGATCGAGGAATCCGTTGAGTACGCTTACCAGGATCAAGCTTACGTCAACTCGGAGAACTTTGCAGGCAAGATGACCATACCCTCGAAATCACTTCTATCTTTGCTTGCTAGTTGCTCGCTCTATTGCTATGCCTATGCCGCGATACCTACCACTTGATTTATCATGTCCCCCATATTGCCATGTCAAAACTCTAACCCACCTTGTCCTAGCATACCGTTGTTTAGCTATGTTACCGCTTTTCTCAGCCCCTGTTATAGTGTTGCTAGTTGCAGGTGAAGTTTGGAGTTTGTTCCTTGTTGGAACATGTTTATTTTTGGGATATCATTATTATATCTTGTTTACGTTAATGCACCTATATACTTGGTAAACGGTGGAAGGCTCAGCCTTATGCCTGGTGTTTTGTTCCACTCTTGCCGCCTTAGTTTCCGTCATACCGGTGTTATGTTCCTTGATTTTGCGTTCCTTACGCGGTTGGGCTATAATGGGAACCCCTTGACAGTTCTCCTTGAATAAAATTCCTCCAGCAAGGCCCAACGTTGGTTTTACCATTTTCCACCTAAGCCTTTTTCCTTGGGTTCCGCGGACTCAAGGGTCATCTTTTTTTAACCCCCCCCCCCCCGGGCCAGTGCTCCTCTGAGTGTTGGTCCGAACCGGGCTGCCTGCGGGGCCACCTCAGGGAAACTTGAGGTTTGGTTTTACTCATAGCTAGTCTCATCTGGTGTTGCCCTGAGAACGAGATACGTGTGACTCCTATCGGAATTTTTCGGCACATCAGGTGGCTTTGCTAGCCTTGTTTTACCATTGTCGAAATGTCTTGTAACTGGGATTCCGAGTCTGATCGGGTTGTCATGGGAGAAGGAATATCCTTCATTGACCGTGAGAGCTTATGATGGGCTAAGTTGGGATACCCCTGCGGGGTTTTGAACTTTCGAAAGCCGTGCCCGCGGTTATGGGCAGATGGGAATTTGTTAATATCCGGTTGTAGAAAACCTGACACTTAACTTAATTAAAATGAATCAACAGCGTGTGTAGCCGTGATGGTCTCTTTTCGACGGAGTCCGGGAAGAGAACACGGTCTCGTGTTATGCTTGAACGTAAGTAGTTTTAGGATCACTTCATGATCTTTGTAGCTTCTCGACCGTGCTTTGCTTCTCTTCTCGCTCTCTTTTGCGTAAGTTGGCCACCATATATGCTAGTGCTTGCTGCAGCTCCACCTCACTACCTTTCCTACCCCTTAAGATTAAATGGTCTTGATCGCGAGGGTGTGAGATTGCTGAGTCCCCGTGACTCACAGATTACTTCCAAAACCAGATGTAGGTGTCGATGATGCCAGTCCAGGGGATGCGACCGAACTCAAGTGGGAGTTCGACGAGGATTCAGGATGTTACTATGTTCCCTTTCCAGACGATGAGTAGTGGAGCCCAGTTGGGGCGATCGGGGATCTTATGCATTTGGGGTTGTCTTTATTTTGGTTCCGTAGTTGGACCTTGATTGTATTCTGGATGATGTAATGCTATATTTATGTATTGTGTGAAGTGGCGATTGTAAGCCAACTCTTTATCTCTATCTTATTCAGTACATGGGATGTGTAAAGATTACCCCTCTTGCGACATGCCTACTATGCGGTTATGCCTCTAAGTCGTGCTCCGACACGTGGGAGATATAACTGCATCGTGGGTGTTACAAGTTGGTAATGAGAGCCTTCCCCGACTTAGGAGCCCCCTGCTTGATCGAATCGCTGGTGTTGTTGAGTCTAGAAAAATGTTTTGAGTCTTTTAGGATTATATATATCGAGAGTAGGATTCTTTTTACTCCTCAGTCCCTTCGTCGCTCTGGTGAGGCCTCCTGACGTAGAGTTTTGACTATTCTCTTCTCAAATTTCACAAAAAAAATTTAGGATCATGTGGGTATCTTGGAATCGTTCCGATGGTTTTGTGACGAGAACATTGTTCTTGGTGCCTCCTGACATTTAGGGGTTGTGGCAGTGTCCCGGGGAGTTGAGCTCTGAGGTGTTGTCGTCACAATTTTATTGTTGCAGTTCTGGAATACCTGAGTTTCGCCGACATTGAAAATCTCCTTTATGTAGTTGTTGGTGAGATCACCTCGATGCCACCCAGTACTGGGGCGGGAGTTCGGGAGTATTGCCTTAACTCGTATAACGGATGCTTTTCGAAGGTTGAGGTAAATGATTTCCGAAGTTTTCTTGGTTATGTGTTGAAGGATGGATACAGCTGGATGTGGGATTTGCTAGTTTTGGGTGAGATATTATGCTTCCCCTGTATCCCCAACACCTGATTGCATAACCAAAAAATTTCGGGATTTTCATAGGTGGGAATTCATGTAGCTCTATTATTTCTTTCCGCAGATAGTTGGTTTTTGATTGGGTAATCCTTACCAATTATTTGTTCATATCTGTACCTTGTTGTTTTAGTCATCTACCTCTATCTAAGTGGCTTCTCAATTTATGGAAGTGTGATCATTTAATTTGGAATTCATTCGTTCATTCTTGTTCGAATATTAAGGCTATATGTTGCAATTTCGATCCATTTGATTCAGCTTGAATATATGTCTTTCAAGATGCTAACGGATGTCACCCTCTTCAGGATGGCTCCTCCAACGCGTCAGAATCTGGAACCTCCGCGGCCTCCTCCACCTCCGGAGGCATGGCAAGCTGTGATGGCCGCCACCAACGCCAACACGCAAATGCTTTTGCAAATCTTGCAAGAGCGCAACCAAGGAAATCAAGGCCATGGGTAATAATCAATCTCAATTTGCTACCCTCAACCAGTTCCTCGAAAACCAGCCGAAGTCCTTTAGTAACTGTGTCGAGGCCACAGACGCTGATGATTGGCTCGTGGATATCTGCAAACATTTTGAGTGTAGGAACGTCAGGCCTAATGACTTTGTCAAGTTTGCTTTGTTCCAACTCAAAGACCAAGCTGCTGAGTGGTATCAACAATACAAAGATTCCAGAGGAGTTTGTGTGATTACCTGGGATGATTTCCGCCGAGACTTCAAAGCTCACCACATTCATCAAAGTGTTGTTGAGATAAGCGTGAGGAGTTCCGCAATCTGAAGCAAGGCAGTATGTGTGTTTACCAATACAACATCATGTTTCAGAGGCTCGCTCGCTTCGCCAAGAAAGACGCCCCCGACGAGAAGAGCATGATTTATCAATTCAGAGGTGGCCTGAGAGAAGATCGGCAACTAGCTCTCGTGCTTTTTGAGCTGAAACAGTATGATGAGTTCTACAACATGGCACTAAAGCAAGAGGCTGCTCAGCTCAAGTGTGATGCTTCTAAGAAGAGAGTCAGGGATGCAACTCCTCCTTCTTCTTCAATTCAAGTGGCAGCTAAGCAGCAAAAGTACTGGTTGCCTCCTCCTCCTTTGTTCCGTCAGCCTTATCAGCAGAAGAGCAAAGGTGGTAATGGATCTTCCCACCCACCCAACCCAGGCTTTCAGAACAAAGTTTTGTCTCATGCTCCAAGGTCAAGTGCTCCGTATCACCGTCCGCTCTCAGAGGTTATGTGCAACAAGTGTCAGCAGAAGGGTCACTATGCGAACAAATGCTTCAACCCGAGGCGTCTTCTGCCTCCTCCTCCTGTGAGATCTGCTAGCAATGCCGTGGTCAAGCATAATCCCAAGTTTGCAAAGGTCAACATGATGAACGCAGTTCAGGCAGAGGACTCTTCAGAAGTGATCATGGGTAACCTTCCTGTTAACTATATTCCTGCAAAAGTTCTTTTTGACTCTGGTGCATCGCATTCTTTCATGTCATTCCCATTTGCATCGGAGCACAACTTTGACACTAAGGCATTACCTAAAGCATTGCAAGTTGTTTCTCCGGCTAAGCGTTTGAGTTCTAGCATGATGGTTCCGGATGTTTCTATCAAGATGGGTGACTACAAATTTCTAGCTTCTCCAATTGTTCTTGGTGACTCGGATATTGATCTAATTCTTGGCATGGACTGGCTTTCTAAGCACAAGGCTCAGCTTGATTGTGCTGCCAGGCAGATTCAATTGACACACTCGTGTGAGGTGTGATCGTCTTTGCCGCTCGTGATGATACAATTCGACTGTTTTCTCTCAATGAGAAGGGCGAGTTGAATGCCATCTCTCAGATTCTAGTCGTTTGTGAATATCAAGACGTCTTTCTAGAAGAGCTTCCAGGAATGCCTCCTTACTGGCCAGTTGAATTCGTCATCGATCTTGAGCCTGGCACGGAACCTGTTTGCAATCGTCCTTACAAGCTTGGAACAGAAGAGTTGAAGGAGCTGAAGAAACAACTCGATATACAAGAGTGTATGGGTCTGATCCGACCGAGTTCTTCTCCTTTGGGTTGTGGTGTTCTTTTTGTCAAGAAGAAAGATGGCACGGACCGACTTTGTGTCGACTACCGTCCATTGAACAAGAAGACCATAAAGAACAAGTACCCACTTCCCAACATCAATGAGCTTTTTGAACAAGTCAAAGGTGCTCAAGTATTCTCCAAGCTTGACCTCCGTATGGGCTATCATCAGATTCGCATTCATGAACAAGATATCCCTGAGGGAGTCCTGGATTAGGGGGTCTCCGGACAGCCGGATTATATCCTTTGGCTGGACTGTTAGACTATGAAGATACAAGATTGAAGACTTCGTCTCGTGTCCGGATGGGACTCTACTTGGCGTGGAAGGCAAGCTAGGCAATATGGATGTGTGTATCTCCTCCTTTGTAACCGACCTTGTGTAACCCTAGCCCTTTCCGGAGGGTTTTAGTCCGTAGGACAACATACAATCATACCATAGGCTAGCTTCTAGGGTTTAGCCTCTCTGATCTCGTGGTAGATCTACTCTTGTACTACCCATATCATCAATGTTAATCAAGCAGGATGTAGGGTTTTACCTCCATCAAGAGGGCCCGAACTTGGGTAAAACATCGTGTCCCTTGCCTCCTGTTACCATCTGCCTTAGACGCACAGTTCGGGACCCCCTACCCGAGATCCGCTGGTTTTGACACCGACATTGGTTCTTTCATTGAGAGTTCCTCTGTGTCGTCGCCGTTAGGCTTGATGGCTCCTTTTATCATCGATAGCGATGCAGTCCAGGGTGAGACTTTTCTCCCCGGACAGATCTTTGTGTTCGGCGGCTTTGCACTGCGGGCCAACTCGCTTGGCCATCTGGAGCAGATCGAAAGTTACGCCCCTGGCTGTTAGGTCAGGTTTGGAAGCTTAAATTACACGGCCGATATCCGCGGAGACTTGATCTTCGACGGATTCGAGCCCCTGCCTTGTGCGCCACACGGTCACGATGAGTACGATTTAGCTCTACCATCGGACCGTATTTAGGAGATCGCACCGGCAGCCGCTCCGAGCCTCAATTCGGAGCCAGTTGTGCCATCCATGGACGGGTGGATAGACCCGGTCACGGAGGTCGTATCCTCAGTGGCGATCGAGCCGAATATCGACCTTACCCTTCACAAGAGCCGTGTTGTTAAATTGCCGGATACTTCTCTGGCCACGGACTCCGAACCGCCTGCGCCCGTTCCTATCGAATCCGGTTGGGCGCCGATCATGGAGTTTACCTCCGTGGATATCTTTCAGCACTCGCCCTTCGGCGACATACTGAATTCATTAAAGTCTCTCTCCTTGTCAGGAGAGTCCTGGCCGAACTATGCCCGGCAGGATTGGGATGCGGATGACGAAGAAATTCGCCGCCCACCCACCACCCACTTAGTAGCCACTGTCGATGACTTAACCGACATGCTCGACTCTGACTCTGAAGACATCGACGGTATGGACGATGATGCAGGAGACGAACAGGAACCACTGCCCACAGGGCACTGGACGCCCACTTCACCACATGACGTATACATGGTGGACACACCAAAAGAAAATGACGACGTGGAACGGATGGATGCAACGAAGGGTTGTCCCCTCGAGAAGCAGTCAAAGCGGCGGCGTAAGCGCCGCCCCAAATCCCGCCTCGGTAGAAACAACGATCATACAGACCTAGTGTTAGAGCAGGGTGAACCATTTCTAGACCACGGCAACATGGAGAATCAAACTGAACAACCCGACTCTGTCAAAGATAATAGTCCAGACGACATCACACCGGACAGACACCCGGAGCAACAGAATGCCCATCAAAGGCTCGTTGCCACCGCGAGGAGTCTAAAAATGCAGAAGCAAAGGCTCAAGGCTGTGCGAGACACACTCCAAATCAGATGGAGTAAAGTACTCGACACAACAGCGAAGTACGGCGGTAATCGCCCCACCAAGAGCTACCCGAAGCGGAAGTTGCTACCTGAATTCGCTGAGGAGGCTTTAGATCCCCCACAACCAAAAATTAAAATAGCCATCTGGCCGGATAGACGACTTCAAGGCCAACATAGAGCGGCAAACAAGGACGCACATAAGCCAATACGCGATCCACGCGAGGGCTCGCATCAAAAGGACGGTGCAACTAGATCCATCTATGGACCACGCAAGCGTGCTCCAGCATATGATGCAACACAACAAACATCCGAACAACGCGGTTCACCCAGATACAGGGGTGCCGCACACCCCCTGTGTTTCACCGATAAGGTGATGGACGATGAATTTCCAGAGGGATTCAAACCCGTAAACATAGAGGCATACGACGGAACAACAGACCCTGGGGTCTTGATTTAGGACTATATCCTCCATATCCATATGGCTCGAGGAGATGATCTCCACGCCATTAAGTATTTACCCCTCAAACTCAAAGGGCTAGCTCAGCACTGGCTTAAAAGCCTCCCCGAAAGCTCCATTGGAAGCTGGGAAGAGCTCGAAGATGCTTTTCTGGCAAATTTTCAAGGGACTTATGTCCGACCTTCGGACGCGGATGATTTGAGTCATATAACTCAACAGCCCGGAGAGTCAGCCCGAAAGCTTTGGAACATGTTTCTTACTAAAAAGAACCAAATAGTTGACTGTCCGGACGCCGAAGCCTTGGCAGCTTTTAAGCATAGCGTCTGTGATGAATGGCTTGCCAGACACCTCGGCCAAGAAAAGCCGAGAACAATGGCAGCATTAACAAGCCTCATGACCCGCTTTTGCGCGGGTGAGGATAGCTGGCTAGCCATATGCAGCACTAGTGACCTCAGTACATCCGAAGTTAGGGATGGAAACGGGAAATCACGGCGCAACAACAATAATAAACGCTGGAATAATTAAGACTGTAAGTGCATCTAGTGCCCCTTAGTGATTTTGGTGTATTGAAGACTTATAGGTTAAGGGACTAATGCGTTTGTGAGTGTACACGGGTCTATAAGTCTATGAGGAGTTTGATATTTACAGAGAAAGTTGACCCCTAAAAATGAAGTTCTTCGACTGAAGACTTTGGATCTCTGAAGACTTTGAAAGTGAAGAAATTGGTTTGACCTTGAAGACTTGGTATTCTTTCGAGGAACATGAAGCGTGAAGACTTTTGTTTTTGTAGTTTCATTTTCTCTTTCTTGAGTCATAGGAAACACCGTACTGTCAAAGGGGGTCGAGGAAATACTAAGGAAAAATTTCCATGTGATGCTCAACTCAAAATCCTACACCTACCAATCCCTTCGAGTGAAGCCATTGGAAATCTCATACAGTCCAGTCATATTCTTCAGTGACAGAGACGAAGTTCTTCTAGTCTCTGAAGAATTTGTTCTGACTGAGGAGTTAGGAATTCGCCAGTGCAGATTGCCTACACAGTGAGGAACATGATAGCCCTGAGGATTTTGCTACTCAAAATTCCGACCGTTGTTGTGCTATGCGCCAGCTGTCCCAAAATATCTATCCACCTAACGGTCATATCATTGAAGGGCATTTATGTCTTATCATGTCGGGCTACTCCCTAGGCTATAAATAGCCGCCCCCTACAACCACTAGCTGGTTGGCTGCTCCGAGAGAAACCGACACTTGTCATTTGAGAGCAACCCATCCTCCGAGGACTTTGAGCGAAAATCATCAAGTGAGGAAAAACCCAAAACCCAAACACCTACAAACCCCAAGTGATTGAGCATCACTGAAGAGATTGACCCTGAGTGGATCCAACGCTTGTTACCTTTGAAGACAGTGCTTCTTCCAGACGGTTAGGCGTCATGGTCTAGAGCATCCAAGAGGAATTGTGGATAGCCGAGTGACCAACTTTGTGAAGGTTCGGAAGTCACCTGAAGACTTACCACGACTGATTGGACGAGGTCTGTGTGACCTTAGTTCAAGGAGAATACAGTGAGGACTGGGTGTCCTGAGCTGCGTGTTTAGGACTGGGTGTCCGGGACTGTGTGTCCTCGAGTTTAAATACTCAGCCGCTCCAACCAGACGTACAACTGAGACAACAGTTGGAACTGGTCTACCAAATCATTGTCTTCATCAAGCTTACTGGTTCTATTTCCTCAACTCTTTCATTTCCTCATAACTGTGTTGTGTGCTTGTTCATATCTGTGCTTGAAGACTTTCTCAATTTCCTCAGTTCAATTTCTTTAGTCTGTTTGTCTTCATCCTGTGTTATCCTGTGCTCACGCTACCTGTACTCTGTGCCTGTCTTCATTTCATCATCATGACCATGCTTGTATTCTGTCATGTTTACTTTTGAGTACTTATTCCGCTGCTAGTAGTTCTTCGCTATGGAATTTCCTCACCGGCAAATCCCTCAGTGAAGAATTTCATAAAAATCGCCTATTCACCCCCCTCTAGTCGATATAATGCACTTTCAATTGGTATCAGAGCAAGGTACTCCCTTGTTCTATGTGATTTTGGTTTAACCGCCTGGAGTTTTAGTTATGTCGACCGCAGGTATGATCAAGGTCTCTGCTGGGTGTCCTACCTTCGATGGGACGGACTACCCCTACTGGAAGAATAAGATGCGAATGGATCTTGAAGCAATTGATAACGATCTCTGGTATGTTGTGGAAAATGGTGTTCCCTCAGTCACACCTTCTCTGAATGCTGCTGATGTGAAGAGATTCAAGCAACTCGACTCTCAAGCAAAGAACATCATATGTGGCCATCTGAGCAAGGGACAGCATAGTAGAGTGAGTGCTTTGGAGACAGCGAAGCTTATCTGGGACAGGTTGTCCAAAGTGAATGAAGGAGTCTCAACTCAGTGTGTCTCTCGAGTTGATGTTCTTCGCAATCTCTTCAACCGCTTCAAAAGACTCGACAATGAAAATGTTCAACAAACCTTCGATCGTCTCACTGACATCTCAAATGAGCTTCAAGCACTTGGTGCCACTAACATCACTGACCATGAGGTGGTGAAGAAATTGCTGAGATCGCTTGATTCCTCATTTGACACTCTGGCATTGATGATACAAGAACGTGCTGATTACAAGTCACTTGATCCCGCTGATATTCTCGAGAGGCTAAATACTCATGAGTTCCAACTTGCTGAAAAGAGAGATCTCTATGGTTCAAGTTATGGCAGATCACGTTCACTGAAGGCCAAGGTAGTATCTGAGTCCGAAGATGAAGACTCTGGTAGCAGCCTTGGTGATCCTGAAGAACTGAGCCATGATCTGGCTCTGCTCATGAAGAAGTTCCAAAAGTTCTCAAGACGTGGTCGCCTTGGAAGATCCTCAAGGAGCAATGATTCCTCACCAAGTGACTACAAGAATAGGCTCTGTCACAAGTGCAAGAAACCTGGACATTTCATTCAAGATTGTCCTCAATGGGAAAAGGAATCAAAGAAGAAGAAATACAAGGATTACAGTTCTGATGATGCGAAGAAAAAGAAGAAATCCACAAAATCTTCATCATCAAAATCCTCAAAGTCTTCATATCACAAGAAGAGTAGCTCCAAGAAGGCTAGGGGATTCATTGGCAAGGAAATGGACTCTGAGGCTGAATCTGAAGAAAATGAGGAAGAGGAGACATCTGAGGAATCCGAATCCGGAGTGGCGAGCCTATCTCTCGCTACTGCATTCGTCAACAAGTCTATCTTCAATACTGAATAAAATGACCTCACCAACAAGGCTGATGAAGGAGATGATGACTACGCTCCCACCTATTGCTTCATGGCAAAGGGTGCCAAGGTACTCAAATATACCTCCTCTGAATCAAGTGAGAATGAATTTGATGAAAACCTTAAGCCCAAGTATTCTAAACTTGCTAAGATTGCTATAAAACAACAAAGGGCTTTAGAAAAGGTTCAAAACATGCTAGATAAAAGTGATGATATGTTGGGTGAAGAAATGGATCGCACTGGAACTTTGACTGAAAATCTTCAAAGACTTCAGTCCTAGCTTGAAAAACTTCAAAGTCATCGTAACACTCTCTTATTGGATCATGAGAAGCTTTCTAATGAATTTCTTCAAAGAAAGCAAGACCTTGAGAAGATAAGAGTGAGCTATGAAGATCTTCAGAAGGAGCGTGATTCGTTACTTGCTCAACAAATCAACGCTTATCAGGAAGAATTTGTTCCTCCATGCTTGAAGTGCATTGAACATGAATCTGCTAATTCTTCACCTGAATGTTCAAATGCTGCTAATGTTTCAAATTCTTCACATGCCTCTGCTATCACTAATTCCTCATCTGAGGACATTGCTAGTATCACTAACGATGCAGGGCTGAAGGAGTTGTACATGACATGCATGTACAAAAGCCTCAAAGGGCATCAGACTCTTTGTGATGTGCTTAAAAAGCAGATCCTCAACAGGAACCCTAGGAAAGAGGGTATTGCCTTTGAGAGGAAACTCAATGCTGATTGTACATATTGGAAGCCTGAGCAGTACCCCAAAACTACTTGGGTTGCTGCAAAGGGACCTCCAGTTGATCCATCTAACTTATCTAGATTTGCATGTGAATCTCCTCATTCTGATGATGAGTCAATTGACTCCAACTATAAACTGTTCAAAAATCAGAACGGTGAAGTATTTGCTAGATATGTTGGCACTAACTGCAGGAACGGTCCCCCTATGAAGAAAATCTGGGTTCCCAAAAGATGCCTTGAAAATCTTCAGGTGAATGTCATCATGACGCCACCTGTGAAGAATAGGAACCCCAGATCAAATTCTTCATATGGACCAAATTCTTCATATGGATCCAAGTCCTCATACGGACCAAACTCCTCACATGGATCATATTTGTCATATGGATCAAAGTCCTCATATGAACATCATCGTGCTAACCCGTCTGTTTCGCAGGGAAGATCTAAGGATTATGGATATGTGCATTATTCTTCAAATCATTATGTCCATAAGTCCTCGAAGAATTTCTCTGCTTACTCTTATGCTTACTCTAACCCATCTTATGTGAAACGAAATGGACTGGCTTCTATGCCATCCTTCTCGTATGGAGCTTGCAGAATGATGAACTCTTTGCCACCCCTTTAGATGTGGGTGGTGATGAAAAAGAACTAATCTCTCCTGCAGGGTCAGGTCTCCAGACGTACATAATCGTCTGAAGAATTTGCTGGAGACCTGAGTATGCCTGAAAGGACGCAGACTAATCATGAAGAAATGAACCTTCATTTCTCACGTCCTCATACTGCTTTATCTGTTCTTCTGCTTGATGAAATTGATCTGATGAATTGATGTCATATTCTTCACTGATGAAGTATATGAGTTCGTAAGTTGCACTAATTCATCTACAGGATGATCAACCCAAAGCCACTGAGTGGGTCCTCGATAGTGGATGTACAAATCACATGACTGGTGACAAGAATCTATTGATGGATGCTCCATTATCTCCGTCGCATCTGAAGCATATCATCTTTGCCGACAAAGGAAAAATTCAGGTATTGGGTCTAGGTAAGGTTGTGATCACAAAGGATCGACACATGGACAAAGTCATGCTTGTTGAGTCCTTAGGATACAACCTTATGTCTGTCTCAATGCTTTGTGATCTAGATATGGTTGTTGTCTTTGGCAAGTACCGTTGTGTTGTGGTTATGGAAGCTGACAATTCCAAAGGCTTCGAAGGCTTTAGGAGAGGAGACTTGTATATTGTTGATTTCTCTACAGGACCACAACCAGCCGTGTGCTTACTTGCAAAAGGTTCAGAAGGCTAGCTCTGGCATAAACGGCTTGGTCATGCAGGCATGAGGAATTTGCACACGCTTGCGAAGAAGAAGCATGTCATTGGCATTGAGAATGTCAAATTCCTCAAGGATCACTTACGCGGAGCCTGTGAAGCTGGAAAAATGACCAAGGCCAAGCATCCAGCGAAGACTATCATGACCACCACTCGTCCATTTGAATTGCTTCACATGGATCTTTTCAGTCCTAATCATTATTCTGCTGTTTCAAATGAAGCATCTCAATATGGCTTTGTTATTGTTGATGATTATTCTCGATACACATGGGTACACATTGTTACTTACAAACATGAAGTGCAGGAAATCTTCAAACGATTTTCCTCAAGGGCTTCAACCAACTTTGGAGTGAAGATCAAGCACATCAGAAGTGACAAATGGCACTGAGTTCAAGAATTCTGGTCTCGATGACTATCTTGATGAACTTGGTATTACTCATGAGTTATCTGCTCCTTACACTCCTCGACAGAATGGAGTCGTGGAGCGTAAGAACAGGACTCTTGTTGAGATGGCTCGCACTATGCTTGATGAATACAAAACACCTCGTCGATTTTGGATTGTGGCAATTGACACTGCGTGCCACATCATTAATAGAGTATATCTTCACAAATTCTTCAAGAAGACTGCCTATGAACTCCTCACTGATAAGAAACCCAATGTAAGTTATTTCAAAGTCTTTGGTGCTAAATGCTGGATTAGAGATCCTCATCATAACTCAAAATTTGCACCGAAAGCACATGAAGGTTTTATGCTTGGTTACGGAAAGGACTCGCACACCTACAGAGTCTTCAACAACGTTCTTCACAAGGTTGTTGAAACTGTAGATGTGCGGTTCGATGAAACTAATGGCTCGCAAAGAGAGCACCTACCTACTATGATAGATGAACCAGCACCTGAGGAAACTATGAAGTTCAAGGCTACTGAGGATGTCATTCCTACTGAAGAATCTGCTGAAGAATTCATTCCAGAACATGAAAAACGTTGAGCTAATGCACCTGAAGAAAATACTGAAGAAAATGGTGCTAAAGAAAACGCTGATCAAATTCTTCAACGGCAACCAGCTCATCCTCGTATTGCAAAAGAAATGCAAGTTGAAAAGATCATCAATGACATCAAAGCACCAGGTCCTCTCACATGCTCAAAAGCTTCACATTTATCTAACTTTTTTGGGCACTATGCTTTTGTATCTATTACAGAGCCCACTAAGGTAGATGAAGCATTTCTGGAGCCTGAGTGGATTCAGGCCATGCAAGAAGAATTACATCAGTTCGAGCTCAACAATGTCTGGGAACTTGTCAAACGTCCAGATCCTCGCAAGCACAATATCATCAGCACAAAGTGGATCTGCCGCAACAAGCAAGATGAAAATGGCCTTGTGGTGAGAAATAAGGCACGGCTCGTAGCTCAAGGCTACACAGGTTGAAGGAATTGATTTCGATGAAACTTTTGCACCTGTTGCTAGACTTGAGGCTATTCGCATATTACTTGCTTATGCTAACCATCATGATATCACTTTATATCAAATGGATGTGAAAAGTGCATTCCTCAATGGTAAGCTTGAGGAAGAAGTATATGTTGCTCAACCCCCAGGTTTTGAATATCCAAAAAATCCTGACAAAGTCTTCAGACTCAACAAGGCCCTCTATGGCCTCAAGCAGGCCCCACGGGCGTGGTATGATACTTTGAAGGAATTCCTCAAGACGAAAGGCTTCAAACCTGGTTCACTCGACCCTACTCTTTTCACTAAATCTTATGATGGTGAATTGTTTGTGTGCCAAATATATGTTGATGATATTATCTTTGGCTGTACTGACCAACGTTATAGTGATGAATTTTCCTATATGATGAGTGAAGAATATCAAATGTCAATGATGGGAGAGTTGAAATTCTTCTTAGGTCTTCAAATTCGTCAACAACTCAATGGCATATTCATATCTCAGGAGAAATACCTCAAGGATGTACTGAGGAAATTTGACATGCAAGATTGCAAAGGCGTCAAAATTCCTATGCCCACAAATGGCCATCTGTGCACTGATGAAAATGGTATCGACTTCGATCATAAGGTATACTACTCCATGATTGGCTCTTTATTGTACCTATGTGCATCTAGGCCAGATATAATGCTTAGTGTTTGCATGTGTGCCCGATTTCAAGCTGCACCGAAGGAATCACACCATAAGGCTGTGAAGCATATTCTTCGATATCTAGCTCACACACCCACACTTGGATTATGGTACCCCAAGGGCTCGGCTTTTGATCTCATTGGATATTCTGACTCTGACTATGCTGGTGATCGTGTGGACCGCAAGTCAACATCTGGTACATGTCATTTCCTCAGGCGATCTTTGGTCTGTTGGTCCTCGAAGAAACAGAACTGCGTATCACTATCTACTACTGAAGCTGAGTATATTGCCGCTGGTTCTTGCTGTGCTCAATTGCTATGGATGAAGCAAACTCTCAAGGACTACGACGTCAACATGAAGAATGTGCCTCTCTACTGTGACAATGAGAGTGCGATCAAGATTGCTCACAACCCTGTTCAGCACTCGAAGACAAAGCACATTCAGATTCGTCATCATTTTCTTCGTGATCATGTGTTGTAAGGCGACATTTCTATTGAGCATGTGAAGACTGAAGAACAGCTAGCCGATATCTTCATAAAGCCCTTGGATGAGAAGAGATTTATCAAGTTGCGGTGTGAGCTAAATATCCTATAATCTTCGAATGTTCTTTGAAAAGGACACTCATCCTAACACTTATGCAAAATTGATGACTTAGATGTGCAACACATGAAGAAACGTTTTTCTTCAATCAATGAAGAATAACACTCTTAGTGTGAAGAAATTAATGAAGAATTTGATTCTCAGAACCCTACGATAATTGTACGCGGTGTATGAAATCATCATTCTTATATGGTGGGTCACGCCACCACCAAAAGTTGAAATTCCTCAATCATTCATATTCTTCAAACTTTGCATAGTCTTCATTGTTTCCGTCGTTTTTCTTCATTGGCTATATATATATATGAGTTTATGTCCTCTACAGCATTCACTTATTGCTAATTCTTCAAGTTGGTTTTTCTGCTAAGTGAATGTGATCGGACCCTTCCCCCTCTATGCTATACTCAACCCAATCTATTCACAAATTCTTCATGTGCGTTCTATTTGAAACTCGTTCAAAATCTTCAATGTGTCCTTGTCAGCTGAAGAAATTGTGAACGGAACTGTAAAACCTATCTTATCTAAATTTTCAGCTTTGCCGCTCAAACCGTTCCGCATCCCACGATATAGTTATCCACTCACCCACGATCTAACACGATCTCCACCTCTCACTACGTGGCTGACACATGTCATGCGAATGAGAAGGGTCAGGGGCACGTTCGTCCAATTTCTTCGGGCGAGCAGTTTTTCACCGTGGCTATAAATACCCCTCCGTCCCTTCCTCACTTCTTTTACTCCGCTCGATCTCTCTCAAGCTCGAGCTTCTCAAACCCTAGCGCCGCCGCTACTTCATCGCCGTCGGTGAGGAAGAGCTTCACTGCCTCGACCTCGTCACCGACGTACTCGCGCCGACCGCGGAAACCTTCACTCTGCCGCCGCCGTAGCTGTCTTCCTCCGCCAAGTTAGGGCATGGAAGATCTGCAAAGACGAACTTCACATCTCCTCACTCCAGTTCGTCGTGTTCTTTGTCCAGGGTAATTAAAAGTTACTTTTACTGCCCTTGTTGATTCGAGTGATTATCTACAAAATCTCCAAATGTGTTTTTCTTCATATCTTCACACACTAAAACACCTCACATATTATCCGTTCTTGATTCGTTTCTCTAAGGTATGTTTTTCTTCAAGATTCCTCAAATTTGTGGATTTTTAATCTACACATCTCTGGCACCTAAGACAAAGAATGCTTAGTGAAATTCTTCAAGACTCATCTGGCCAAATTCCTCAAACTTGTTCCTTTTGAAAAACCCTCTGAGAACGCATATGACCTCTCCAAATTCCTCGCAACTATACTCTGTTCACAGGTACACATGTCAGCTGCTGAATCACTAGGTTCTCATCAACTTAACTCATTTGCAGCGTTCCTCGAAGAATAGTTACAAAGAGGCCTGAGGTCAATACAGCGTTTGAAATCCCTGATGAAATATATGCTGGGTACAGCACACCTACTTAGGAAACCAAGAATGAGCGCAAGGTGCGCATTCAGAAGATAGAGAGGAGATGGGCAAGAGAATGGAGGGAGTACAGATATGTCACTCCTAAGTATATGAAGAAATTCGCACTCAATCCTCCATGCCCAAGACCTCCATTGGCACCTGGCCAAATCGCTGATCCCACCAGCCTCAAGCATGGTGAGGACTATCCTAATGAATGAGCCAAGCGCCAAGCCAAGTTGGCTAAGCAAGCCAAAGAGGCAGTGAGGAAATTCAATGAAGACTCTATTGCTGCTGCTGCCTCTGCTGAGACCTTTGCTGTCAAGCCAAAGAAGGCTATGTCAAAGAAGCCTGCGCGAAAGCCAAGTGCTTCACCAACAATGCCCTCAAGGCCAAGCTCATCAGCAAAGCCCTCACGGCCAGAATCCTCAAAGCCCTCACGGCCAATTCCTCATGCTGCTCCTGTTCCTCCAAAGCCCCTAGTTGTTTCGACTAAATCCTCAGCACCAGTGCATCTTGCCTCGTGCCAAAGGACTGCAGGCATCTCCATTGTCTCAGGTGTCTCAGCTAGTTCCTCAGCTGCACCTAGTTCCTCAGATGCACCAAGTTCCTCAGTTGGCCCCTCACTGCTGAAGACAAAGGCCACTGCTGGACGAGGTCCTCGCCCAAGTCCTCAGAAGAAACAAGTCGCTTTCCAAGTGCCATCTGAAGAAGATGAAGCTGATGATGATCAACTTGCAGAAATCATCAGAGACAGGCAAGTCAGGGCCGCTAGAGCCAAGGGAACAGAGGTGCCACTGCTTTTGGATCCCAAGTTGATCCTCGAATACATTGATGTTTGGCACAAGGACCCCAACACTCCCATGCCTGATTTCAAGCCGACTCCTGGTCAAAGTCACATGCTGACCCACTTCATTCAAGAAGAAAAGTGGAAATTTGAGAAGGCCAGGCAGATCAAGAAAGCGCAGTACAAGAAAGAGCGCTATCTGAAGAAAAAATGTTATCTCTATGACAACTGAAGAACTTGTCACTATTTAGACTGAGATCAAGAAACTCAGTGATGACTTTGACGCATATCGCGCTGATTGGCTTGGAGCCAAGGTTCGTTTTGTGAAACTAGCTGATAACCTCACTTCCAATGTTGCTGCCCCAACGCAATAGGAAATTCCTCAGGCTGAAGCATCTGCTCAGCCGACTGAAGAACATGCCAGCACCGCTGATGAAAATCAGGCTGCTAAAGAAAATGTGAGTTCCAGGGCTGATGACTGCATACCAGCCACTAAAGAAATTGCCAGGGCACCCACTAGTGGTGCGCCTGAAGAAAATGAAGAAAATCAACCAGATTCCTCAGCTGCTCCTGCGCCAACTTCAACTCCAATCCTTCCATCTGCATCAGATGTGAAGAAGACCAAGGCTGCAGAACATGCTGCAGTGAAGAAAACGGAAGCATCAGCTACTTTAGATTCTTCAGCTCCGAAGAAAATGAAGCCTATGACAAGTTCATTTGCAAATCCCATTGATGTTGTTCCCATCTCAACCATGCCATCAAAGGACCTTGTTCCTTTTGATGAAGAATATGTGATCCCCAGCGGATCTGATGAAGAAACTCCCTCTGCTGCTTCGTCGGAGAAGATTGATGAAGAAATTGAAGTGGATGTGATCCCTTCAACACCTGTCATCTCCTCGCCCATGCCTCAGTTCACAGCTGAAGAGGCTGGCGTTGAAGAAATGGAAGATGAAGATGTGGACGTTGGCTGCTCCACACCAGTGATGACTGATGACTTTAGGGAAAGTCAGCACCCCAACTCTCCACTCTTCACCCCTCTACAGCAAATTCCTTAGTCCCCCGCAACAACTGTTCAAATGAGCTCTGATGAGACTCACCCCACTGCATCTGTACATGAGGAAATTCCAGCCACTAGCGCTGAAGAAACTGCTGCTACTGAACAACCAACGACGCAGACTGCCACTGAGGAGGAACCAGAAATTCCTCAGCCTGAAGAACCTGCAATTGAGATTCCTGAGGTCATGATGCAACTCACTGACACTCCTCTGCCGAAGCCAAAGGATCCGTTCTCACGCAAGCAAAAGTTCAAGGCCGATGATTTCTTCGGCGAGCACGTATTCTTCGAAGATTACAACCCATATAACTCTGCTCGCATTAGGAAGAGGTGTTTCTGGACTGCTAGTCAAGCCAATTTCTACTCCTCAGTGATGTTCAACAAGGAGAAAATCTTCTACCATGAGCATATTCCTCACGTGGATATGGAATCTCTGCCGTGCTTCGCACCAGTCCTCAGTGTTCTTCACGATGCTGGACTGCTAAACTTTTACTATGACATCTGTGATTGGAATGAAGAACTGATTCTTTAATTCTATGCAATGCTGCACATCACAGGAGATGCTGAAGATGTGAATTCATGGGTGCTGGATTGGATGTCTAAAAACACTCACTACACTGCACCAGCCTCTGAATTGCTTCGTGCTCTACCACTCAGTCCTCCCCTTGGAGAAGCTCGCTGCATCTACAGTGAACCTGAGCTCACACATCATTACATGCAGGTGCTGATGAAACCCTTGAAGCCAGGTCAAGCACCAAGAACCAAATTCCTCATGAAGGAATTTCTTTACGTGCCCAGAACTGTCTCTCGTATTCTTACGAGGACAATCAGTCCTATCAAAGGCCACGACTCATCTGATGAGGAAATTGTTGGCATCATGAAGAATCTGGTATTCAACATCGTTCAAGGCATTCCTGTCAACTATCACGATTTCTTCATGAGGACTATGGCAAATGTTGCACTGTCTCCGTTTGAGCTGAAGCCTTATGCACCTTGGATTATGAGATTTCTCAGGACAAGGTCTTCACTCAACTACAAATCTGATTTCCAGAATCACCTCAGCTACTTGCCCCCAATTGAAGTCCTCAAGCAGACATATTCCTCAGTTGATGGACAGGGCATGGCACCAGCTGTAATAGATGAAGGCATTCGTCCATTGGATGGTCAGTTTCGCAAAGCTGCATCTTATTCCACCAATGATGACTCTGCCACACATGACTCTGCCAATGCACCCAAGTCCACTCCTCAAGACACTGCTCCGCGCTTGATGACTGACCGTGAACTTCTTCTTAGTCTTCACCAGAAGATGCATCGAAATCACAAATGGATTAAGCGTCAGTTTGGTTCACTTCTTCACAACATGACTGCCACACACAATGCAGTGAAGAAAAACCATTACTACCTCCATCAAGTCTTCGGTCGCACCTGGGCAATCCTGTCACATCTGTATGGTGAAGACAATCTGAAGAAAATGGGTCTCAAAGAAGATTTTGACTGGTCTGCACCTCCATCGAAGAAATTCAAGAAGGTCAAGGTTCCTTCTCTGGTGGCGAGCTCATATTGTTCATCGCGCGACACTGATGAAAATGAAGACTTGGACGACACTGCGGCAGGCCCTACTACAACAAACGACCCCAACAACGCTGGCGCTCCTTCATCAACTTGATATTCTTCAGGGGCGTTAGTCCTCATATTCGATCCTTTTGGTCATTTGATGACAAAGGGGGGGCATTATGAGTTAGTATTCAAGCGGGTCTTTCTATATGGGCATTTTTTGTTAAGATACAACTCTCGTTCTTCTGAGACTTTATTGGATCGAATTGTAATCTTAAACCTGATGGTGCTCTGATACTTTTGAGACGTTTTTCTGCATGCTTATTCCTCGTTAAATATTATTGCACGCATGCTAAACTACATCAGTCACCATATTTCATCATGCATTTCAAATTCTTCACTGTTATATGACAAATGCGTGTATGAATTACAAGATATAGGGGCAGATCTCCATGATTCAATTCTTCAAATGTGCATTACTTCAAAAGCAAATTCCTCACTATGCACATCTTTAGGGGGAGTTCTTCTATATCTTGCAATCCAATTCCTCAATATTAGTATTTACACTTCATATGTTTATCCCCGTTGAAAACTTAACCTATATTGTCATCAATCACCAAAAAGGGGGAGATTGTAAGTGCATCTATTGCCCCTTAGTGATTTTGGTGTATTGAAGACTTATAGGTTAAGGGACTAATGCGTTTGTGAGTGTACACAGGTCTATAAGTCTATGAGGAGTTTGATATTTACAGAGAAAGTCGACCCCTAAAAATGAAGTTCTTCGACTGAAAACTTTGGATCTCTGAAGACTTTGAAAGTGAAGAAATTGGTGTGACCTTGAAGACTTGGTATTCTTTCGAGGAACATGAAGCGTGAAGACTTTTGTTTTCGTAGTTTCATTTTCTCTTTCTTGAGTCATAGGAAACACCGTACTATCAAAGGGGGTCGAGGAAATACTAAGGAAAAGTTTCCATGTGATGCTCAACTCAAAATCCTACACCTACCAATCCCTTTGAGTGAAGCCATTGGAAATCTCATACAGTGCAGTCATATTCTTCAGTGACAGAGACGAAGTTCTTCTGGTCTCTGAGGAATTTGTTTTGACTGAGGAGTTAGGAATTCTCCAGTGCGGATTGCCTACACAGTGAGGAACATGATAGCCCTAAGGATTTTGCTACTCAAAATTTTGACCGTTGCTGTGCTATGCGCCAGCTGTCCCAAAATATCTATCCACCTAACGGTCATATCATTGAAGGGCATTTATGTCTTATCATGTCGGTCTGCTCCCTAGGCTATAAATAGCCGCCCCTACAACCACTAGCTGGTTGGCTGCTCCGAGAGAAACTGACACTTGTCATTTGAGAGCAACCCATCCTCCGAGGACTTTGAGCGAAAATCATCAAGTGAGGAAAAACCCAAAACCCAAACACCTACAAACCCCAAGTGATTGAGCATCACTGAAGAGATTGATCCTGAGTGGATTCGATGCTTGTTACCTTTGAAGACAGTGCTTCTTCCAGACGGTTAGGCGTCAGGTTATAGAGCATCCAAGAGGAATTGTGGATAGCCGAGTGACCAAGTTTGTGAAGGTTCAGAAGTCACCTGAAGACTTACCACGACTGATTGGACGAGGTCTGTGTGACCTTAGTTCTAGGAGAATACAGTGAGGACTGGGTGTCCTGAGCTGTGTGTTCAGGACTGGGTGCCCGGGACTGTGTGTCCTCGAGTTTAAATACTCAGCCGCTCCAACCAGACGTACAACTGAGACAGCAGTTGGAACTGGTCTACCAAATCATTGTCTTCACCAAGCTTACTGGTTCTATTTCCTCAACTCTTTCATTTCCTCATAACTGTGTTGTGTGCTTGTTCATATCTGTGCTTGAAGACTTTGACTGAAGACTTTCTCAATTTCCTCAGTTCAATTTCTTCAGTCTGTTTGTCTTCATCATGTGTTATCCTGTGCTCACGCTACCTGTACTCTGTGCCTGTCTTCATTTCATCATGATGACCATGCTTGTATTCTGTCATGTTTACTTTTGAGTACTTATTCCGCTGCTAGTAGTTCTTCGCTAAGGAATGTCCTCACCGGCAAATTCCTCAGTGAAGAATTTCATAAAAATTGCCTATTCACCCCCCCTCTAGTCGATATAACGCACTTTTGAAGACAGCCCGAAGAGCACGACAGTAAACGCCGGATTCAGAAGCTCTCGGCCAGGTCAGCAAAAGCCGCCCTCTAAAGGCGCTAGAGATGAACTATCCAGCCTAAACAAAATTCTAGACCAAATATGTAAAATCCATACAACCCCTGGTAAACCCGCTAATCATACCCGCAGAGAATGTTGGGTCTTCAAGCAGTCCGGCAAGCTCAACGCCGTACACAAGGGGGAGGATACACCAAGTGAAGACGAGGATGAGCCTCTCAAGCAAGACACTGGGGAACAAAAGAAATTTCCACCAGAAGTCAAAACAGTAAACGTGTTACACGTGATCAAGGGGAGAAACAAAGCGGCACTCCCAAAGAAATATGCCCAAGGGCCTATCACTGCGGAGTCCTGCCACTGGTCGTCTCAACCGTTCACTTTCGACCATCGGGATTACTCAGCAAGTATCCGATGTGCAGGATGGGCTGCCTTGGTGTTAGACCCAATAATTGACGGATACCACTTCACACGAGTCCTGATGGATGGTGGTAGCAGTCTAAACCTAATATACTAGGACACAATCCGCAAAATGGGGATAGACCCAACAAAAATTTTCCACAACAATACTACCTTTAAAGGAGTAACGCCAGGCCCAGGGGCAGATTGCACGGGCTCCCTGCTACTAGAGGTTATATTCGGCTTCCCCGATAACTTCCGTAGCGAACATTTAACCTTCCGCGTTGCTCCGTTTCCAAAGTGGCTATCAAGCATTACTTGGACGCAAAGCTTTCGCTCGCTTTAATGCAATACCGCATTACGCTTCCCTCACGCTCAAGATGCCCGGTCCATGTGGCATCATTATAGTGAATGGAAATATTGAGGGATCTTTGCGCGCCGAAGAGAGTGCGACTGCCTTGGCAGCCGCACACTAAAAACGGCCTCACCAACTAAAGCATTTGATAGGTCGTCAAGACCACGGACACAGTTAGATGAGTCCGGCGCAACTATGTGTAATTCATACAGGATTGATGGCCACACCCCTATTACAAATACAAGGGGCTCAATGCGCGCAAACAAGTGGCAATTTTTACTCATCTTGAATTATACATGGTTTCTTTCAAACTACCTTTTTGCACGACAACTTTTCACCTAAGTTCCTCTCTTTTACAGATGACCATCGTGCTACACCCGTCCAGGATACGACACAACGGAGACACAGGCGCAGACATGCAGCAGGGACCCGTTCCAAGGATTCTTTTTAGATTAAGACCCTGCGTAAACCTTTTTTACTGTCTCTTGTTGATACACATCCCTCAGATCCTCAGTACAATTGAGAAGTATGCTGACGTCTTGGCATGTGGCCACGTCAGAATAATGCACATACCTAGACACAAGGGGCTTCTTACAAAGGGCACTATTTAGGCCCGGTTTATACCATAAAGACTGAATACCTTAGGGAGTGTTCGGCGTCGTGAGTTTGGCCTGATATGCATCAGCTCCGAATCATGTCTTTGGTCAAATGTTTGCTTTGCCCGGCTCCTGTGTTTTGGTGCCTTACGTTCTGCTCTATCGGCTAAAGCAGCACCAGGAGAACTACTGCGATTATGCCCTGGTTCATCCGGACGAGCACCTCAGTAGAGAAAGCCGAAAATTGACTGTCATGATATAGCGCGAGATTGGTCAACCACTCGATGACCTATCGGAATGTTAGAATTCCTCCGCTTTAACGAAGGGCCGTTTCCCGACCAGGCATATATGCACCCTGAGTTCGGGAGAGTGCGGTGCCACCAGGGGCTATATAGTAGCCCCACCGTCAAACTCCTATGGCTAAGTGAAAGTGTTAAAGCATTATAGTCCGGTTGCCTCGTTCGCTGCGCTATCACCTCCTTAATAGGACCAAGACGTTGGGTTAAGTGTGAACACGCGTCTTCTGCGAGCACCTCCGCATTATATGTGTGGGGGTTGAAGCCGACGACTGCAATCTTTCAGGTTATATACATATATACATAAATGGCCGCACAGGAGGCATCATATTACTTTTAGGCAAAAGTATAAATACAGCCTTAATACATTTCATATAAACATTGTGTTTACAATGGGAATACATGTCACTCAAACATAATATTCTTCGAGCACTGGGCCTCTATCAAACGAGCACCCTCAAGAACTTCTTCAAAATAGTGCTCGGCAGCCACTTGGCCTATGGCCGAACCCTGCGCCGCAAAAGTGGTAGCATCCATCTCCGCCCAGTATGCTTTGACACGGGCAAAGGCCATCCGCGAGCCTTCTATGCACGCCGACCTCTTCATCGCATTGATACGCGGCACCACACGAAGGAACTGCTTCACTAAACTGAAATAGTTGTTCGGCTTCGGCTTCTCCGACCATAGATGATCTACGACGGACCTCATGGCAAGTCCGGACAATCTATTAAGTTCGGCCCATTCGGCTAGCTGATCAGTCAAGGGAATCGGACCCTCTGGAACGTTAATTGCGACCAGAACAGGTTGTCCACTTCATGATCTGTCTGATCTCGCAAGTATTCGACCGCATCGACAGCGCTCACTGCCTAGTCCATATATGCGTCTGTCAAACTCCACAGCCGATCCTAAGGGGCATACCGCAGATCTCCGAACTTCCTCTGCAGCAGAAAGGGCTTCCCAGCCACACTATCCCCGGCTTCACGCAGCTCCTCCTTCTTCGCCCTCATAGCAGAGCGGGTGTCTTTGGTCGTCGCCGTGGCCTTTTCAAGGTCCGCTGCCTTCACTCGGTTCTCTTCTTCAAGGAAATGGCAACGGTCGGCAATGTCTTTTAATTTTACGGCCATCTTGGCCATCTTCTCTTTGCTTTCGCAATGCGCGGCCTTCTCGGCTCTTAACTCTTCGGCCGCCTTCAAAGCAGCCGCATTGCTAATTCTTGCTTGTTCCTTGGCTCAGGCAAGTTCCGCCCGAAGGGTCTCCATGGTGGCAGCTCCGTCTGCAGTCACAACATATTAAAGATACTGGCATCACGCTACTCTTACTATGTGACATTCACCAGAAAACATTACTTACCCTGTGACTCGTCAAGCCGCTTGTTAACAAGCTCGATGTTGGCGTCTGCCGCATCCAGTTGTCGCTTTAGTTCGGCAAACTCATTAGTCCGGCTAGCCACCGGAGCTTCCACCACCCGCACATAAAGGCAGTTTGGTTATTACCTGGGACTATGATCCTCTGTTTGCCACCGTTCTCGATGACAACCAGAGTCTCAGGGGCTACTATCTACACAGGGAACACCTAAACATGTGCGGTACTATTAAAAAAGTATATCATTTCACGTGCCTCAAAGCCCGTCAGTAGACTCATAAAGGATTCATGTAATCCGCTTTTGGCGGGCGAAATTCTTTCCATCACCGTACCCATCAACGTACGGTGTTCTTTTGAGATGGCCGCTCGCTCCAACAGCTCCCTTAGTACGTCCGACCGCATACCAGATGGTGTCGGACTCTTTTGTTTGCTCTCTTCGAGAACCAGACGCTGGGGACTTCGGGTGACTATAGGATTATCTTCTGGCCTCATCGGATCCGGAGAGGTCCTCCGTGGCGACAATTCAAGGTCGCCCGCTTCTTGAGCGGGGGAGTCCGGGGGAGGCGTTTCGCTCTCCATCATCTCCGGAAGAAGATCCCCCGAAGACGAGCTCTGCTGAGAGGGGCTAAGGTCCGAACTGCAAGATAAAGGCTTCGGTTATTTTCCTCAGAGGTAAGGTAGTATATCTTCACTATTAAAGTACTTTTTGATTACTTACAACTCGTTGGAGGGCTGACCCCGCGGGGACTTTGTGCGGCAAGAGCACCCTCCAAGGCAGGACCCTCTGGTGGAGATTTCTTCTCCCGTGTGGAGACATTAGTTTCCGGATCTTCAGAGGCAGTCCTCTTCCTTCCCCGAAGTGAGAGAAGGTCGGATTCTTCCCCTTGGTTATCCTCCTTCACGGAGGCGCTCATTCCCTCTGTTGGAATTGGTAGCGATGGGGGCCCGCTCTCGCCCTCGTTATTCCCCCCTTTATCATCCTTTGAGGGCTGTCGAGTGGTATGCTTCGGGTAGATGAAATTACCCTCTTCATCTTTTTTTGGTGTGAATGTGGCATGGTAAATCCAGCACATCATTTCCATCTTGATCTTTTACTTTCTTGGGGTTCCACGGCCCTTTGGGCTTCCCCTTGAACTTTCCTTGAGTCACGGCTAAGGCTTCACCAGGAGCGGCTGGCTCAGCTTTGCGCTTCTGCTTCTGACTGGAGTTTCCTCCTCTGGTTTTGTGGGCGGCTGTTTTGTGCTTGCCACTCTGGAGTCGGTCTTCTTCTTCACCGTTGGCGTACTTGGTGGCAATTTCCATCATCCGAGTCAGAGTCATATCTCCTGTCTGACCGAATTTCAGATTCAACTCCCGATATTTGACGCCTTCTTTAAAGGCACAAATTTCCTGATGATCAGACACATTCTCCACCGTGTGGTGCAATGTGATCCATCTCTGGATATAATCCCTCAAAGTTTCATTCGGTTTCTGAATGCAACACTGTAATTCTGTCAACCCTGTTGGCCACTTGCAAGTACCTTCAAATGTCCTAACAAATACTTGAGCAAGATCTTCCCAAGTATAAATACTACTAGGTGCTAACTGATTCAGCCATGCTCTGGTCGAGCCCTCCAGAATCAGAGGAAGGTGTTTCATGGCCACTTCATCATTGCCGACACCAATCTGAACAGCCACTCAGTAGTCTTCAAGCCAAGTGTCAGGCTTGGACTCACCAGTGAACTTACTGACTCCAGTCGCCAACCTCAAGTTGGGGGGAATCACTGCAGCCCTAATGGCTGTACTGAAGCACTCCGGACCTGAGACATGCACTCTGCTGCTGGTTGGTCGGTCTTTGTCGTGACCTTCTCGGTGAGCTCTGTTTCCATCGACCAAGCCCTGAACGGGAATAGATCTCGCATCAAAGCCTGGCTCTCTGGGGTCGACTGGAATCCCTCGACCAACGCTGTGAGGACACCTGTCATCATGTTGCCGAGGCACGTATGACCCACTCCTTGGGGGAGGTGTGGGCACTCGACGACGATCACCGCGATCGATTCGGTGATCATACTGCTCACGGTTTCTTTACTGATCTCGTCGATCTTCATGTCCCTCACACCTCGGGGCGATCTTGGACGGTGAGCCGACTGGACTATGTCTACAACCACGGATCTGCTGTGAATCCTATTCCGCGACTGAGATACTACTGTGTTCTGCTCACCCGCGGCTCGGAGCAAGGCCCGGATCTACACCAAACCCCGACCAGCTTCTGACTGGGAAGGTTGAATTGACTCCTCTATTCGGGCCACAACTGCGAGATTCTGGATTGGAGTTCAGTATACCTGAGTCGGAGGCGGAAAAAGTTGACGTCGACTGGATTCGGGAGCACGCTGCCGAGTATGCTCGTCGAGTGCGCGCTGGAGGTTCTCCAGTCGAGTGCGCTCAGCCAAGTTGGCCAAGCGCGCCTCCTCCAAGGCCTGGGCCTCAGGGGTTTCTCCAACGATAGGAGTGTGAAGTGCATCCATGTTCCGGCGGCGAAGTTCTTCTCTCCGCTCCGAAGAGAGGGATTTGAGGCGGTACTCTTCACGAACATGCGATGGATCACTGCCCCCATCTCCTCCGTCTTCACGGGTGAAGCCAGGAGGACTGCGTGGTCCATTGACCATCAAAACTTCCGCTGCAGGGTCGCAGCTGTCGCACTCAGATGCAGTCTCTACGGAGCCAGTCGACAGATCGAACAGGTCGTAGAGGGTTTCGTCGGGCTCGATTGCCGCCACTTGGGGGTGGCCGACTGGCGAGCCACCGCATGCTTCACCCACCGCTGAAGCCTCGATCGACCGGAACGTTTGCTCCGGCGGTCCGCAGGGAGGGAGGAAGCCACAGGAGCCGACCGATACTGGGTCGACGGCTGCCGTAGGAGGATGCCACGGACGCACGCGCGAAAGTGTGTTGCCCCGCAGACGGGGAGTGCGTCGACTTCAAGTGGAGCCTCCTGAAGCCAAGCGGAGTCGTCGGTGACAAACATGAGCGCGCCGAAACGGATCCCGCGGCCCTCAGCCAAACCTCCGCCTAAAACCATGATGAAGGGGATCGGAAAAATGGCAACTTCTCCAAAAGTCGCTAAGACACCTGCCCCACGGTGGGCGCCAACTGTCGTGGTTCTAAGTCTAACAGTAGAATGGGGGTAGGAATGTAGAGGTAAGATCTTAGCTATGGAGGAGTTGTACTCGGGAGTTTTACGAGTTCAGGCCCTTCTCGGAGGAAGTAACAACCCTACGTCTCAGAGCCCGGAGGCGGTCGACTAGATTATATGCGTGTGTGCTATAGAAAGTGCGAACCCTTTTCCCCAAGGAGGGGGGTGGCTTATATAGAGTTCGCCAGACCCCTCACGCCCTCAGTTACAAAGGGTTTAAGGTACATAAAGATGGGGACGTTACTGGTAACGCCCATAATAAAAGTACATAATGACCATTAAGGCTATGACTTAAATCCCGACCGTTGCAGAGTGGAGTGGCTCTAGATCTTCGGTAGTCGAGTGGTTGTCCGTACGGTCGAGTGTCTTCAAGACTGTCGAGTGGAACATGGCTTCATGGTCGAGTGGATGATGATTTTTCTTCGACTGCTTCTGGTTCTTTTAGAGATGTCCTTGGGGAGGGTATCTTTGACAGATCCATGACCCTACCCTAGGTACATGGCTTCATCAGGCGATCTTTGCCGGTGCCGAGGGCGGCGAGGTTCTCGTGCTCTCCTCTGATGACGAGGTCAAAGGCAGCAAGGACGGTGGCGAGGTTATCGCGCTCTCCTCCGATGAGGAGATCAAAGGCAGCAAGTACAGTGGCGCGGAGGGCGTCGAGGTTGGCCCCAAGGATTAGGAGATCAACATCGACGAGTGCAATAGTGCCTTCCCCGACGACCCTGACAACGGCACCGGCCCAGACCCAGCTCGCGGCACACCGTACATGACGATGAAGGATTGGCTCGACCTCTACTTCGACTGAAAGTAGTTTAGCTTAGTATAAATTTATGTTTTATGTTCGGTTATGCAAAACTATCTATATTTATGTTTGAATGCATGCTACTTTCGGTTGAACCTGCTTTGACTTGATCAAATTGAAGTTTACAATGTTAAGTTTAGGGGATCAACTAGAAAAGGCCAAAAATTGCTAGAGTATATATATATCCACTAAGGGTTTTAGTCCTTCAACATTTAAAGGATCGGCTAGAGATGGCCTTATGCCTTGTTTATTTTAGTTCTTCACAATGTGATGCTCTATATGTGCAATTATTTGCCGTGCAATTCAATTTCATCAATAACAGTTTCGACAAAACCACTATGAATTACGATATTTGGTTGCTGTTAAGGATATTGCAGTTAACATGCCTTATCGTTTTTTAACAATAACTAGTGTACTTTAGACCTGCACAATACTAGTTTGAATGACTATTTGCTTGTTTTTAAATGTCATGCGTGATGTGGTTAACACACATTTCCACTTCTTGTTTTGCTTAACTAGCACGCTTAATCCCACACACTGAAGCTACATAGCAACATGCATTGTACTTAATGACTAAATAGGCAATCCCAGGCTACATAGCAACAAGGAAGAGTGTTACCTTAATGTTCTGAGGATGTCTAGATATAAATGTAATAAAATCTTATATAATGGGATGGAGGGAGGGTTGTACTACATCATTTTGCAATTGTTGTTTAGCTTCTAATATTAACTTAGTGCTTTTAGGTACATATGTCATTGCCAAAGATCCACACTTCGACCCTTTCTGCATATGGGGCAATGAGATATTCATGAACCAGCATCAAGTGAGGAAACTGATAAAGATTATTATTAAAATGGGCCAAAAGATGTCAATCGAACTATTTGTTTACACTTTATGCAAGACAAAAGTGAACTGAGGGATGGTAAGTAAGAACCCGGTAGCCTACTTTTTACTACCCATAATGAGTTGTGTTAGATGACAATGTCTGAATCTTTTTTCCATTGCAGTGGATCCTGAAGCAGTTTACTCAAGATTACCTATCAAACTACATGATTGGTGTCCGGCGATCACAAGGGATTGGACTAGAGTCGTGCGTGCCTTCTGCATCCAGGAGAGCACAATAGGGCCATTCCAATTCACCTTGTTCAGCAACCAGAATGTATGTCACCTCTTTCTTTTCCATCTGCAATAGTTGTAATGCCCCGTATGTAACTTGCCATATTTGTATTCCAACTCTTGCAATTTTCGGCTCTAAGTTATAATATTCCCTCATGGTTGGATTTAGTCTTCGTTTTGCATTTTGTTCATGTCATGCATCTCATATCATGTCATCATGTGCATCACATTTGCATACATGTTCGTCACATGCATCCGAGCATTTTCCCCGTTGTCTGTTTTGCATTCCGACACTCCTACATCCTCCGGCGTCCCCTTTTGTCTCTTTTCATGTGCTCGTGTTAAACGTTCTCGGACTGGACCGAGACTTGCCAAGCGGCCTTGGTACACCACCGGTTAACCGGGGAACCGTAAAGGCCTCGTGTGTGTTGCAGCCCAACACCCCTCCAAGGTTACCCGAAACCCATCCAAACCCCCTCCATCCTCTCGGCCGTTCGATCACGATCGCGTGGCCGAAAACCGCACCTCATTAGGACTCTCCTAGCTCCCTCTACCTATAAATATATGCACCCCTCCGAAATTTTCGGGCGAAACCCTAGTCTCTTCTTCCCCGCGCCGCCGGACGCATCCGGACCAGACCGGACGCGTCCGCCCCGCATCCTCAGCTACTCCCGCACCGCCACATCACCGCCACCGACCCGCGTGCGCCGCAGCCCACCAGGCCCGACGCCGGCCCCCGAAGCCTATGGCTCCCCGCCGCCCGCGCCGCCCCGTTCCCCGCGAATTCCCCCCGGAGAGCTCCGCCGCGTGCGCCTCGGCTTTGCTGCCGCCGACCTCGCCCGCCATCGCCGGCGATCCTCCACGCCGAACCTCGCCGCGGCGTCGCCCGCACCTCGCGAGGGACCTCCCCGCCTCCCTGCTCCTCCACTTCCTCGACGCCGGCAGCCTCTTCTTCCTCTTTGGTGGCAACTCCGGCGTAGCTCCGGGGATCCTCGAAGACCGTGCGCCCATATCTGGATCGGATCCGAAACCCCAGGGTTGACCTGTTTTCCTCTAAGTCCTTTTTTGTTATTTTTTAGCCATGTTCATTGCATCATAACTCTGTCATCGTAGCTCTGTTTCGTGCATGTGGCATATCAAAATGTTCGTTAGGATGTCCTCTTCATTTTGTTCCATTGCACCACGCTTGTTTGAGTCCATCTTGATGCCCTAATGACTGTTTCAAAAGTGCTATAAAATGTTAGTTCCTGATTCTTATCAGCTTATGAGCATTTGTCATTTTTTGCCATGATTATTGTATGCTTCCTATGGACTTGAGCTCTACATGTGCTTTGGGCAATGCCATGCCATCTTTACAGGGGTATATGCCATGTATTTTTGTGATCAATGTGGTGACTAGAACATGCATGCAAATTAGCTCTCGTAATATTGCTGATTTCAGGGACTTAGAATTCTACTAAGTCATTTCCCTAATGTTATTTTTATGCCATGTATTCATGTTGCTACAGAGTGATCCATGCCTCTTTTGAGCATGTTTAGTAAGGATGATTTGGGCATATGATTGTGCTCTATCCATCCATGTCCTTGTTTGCATTTATGGAGTACCCTAGCATGACTCAATATTGCTTTACTTTTGCTATAAAATGTTCCTGGCAGATTGTTTACGTGTTAATCAATTTTGCCAAGGTTGTTGTAGTTGATCCATGCGTGCTATAAGTTTGTTCTTGCCATGTTTAGCTTCTTGATCATGTCATCTTGCTGGGTGTATGCTTAGTTTGTCATGCAATGCCTTGTGTTGAGTGCATCGAGCTTGCAAAGAGGCCTTCGTAATTCTATTGATGCGATGTCCAGTTTTTCTGCTAAGTCTGAATCTGTTAACAAAACTTGCTATGTTTACATGGGTGCCATCATATTTTCTGATCCTTTTTGGCTTATGGTCAGTAAGGGACTTTTGTTATATGCTTTGAGTAGATTCATTCCATGCCTTTCTTTGTTATGTTCTGTTCCTGTAGCATGTTGTAATCTTGCTCTAAACATTGCTTCCTGATGTTAATTCCTGACATGTTATTTCCACTAAGTCTGTGAAGTTGATATGTTTTGCACTTTTGCCATGCTTGTTTGAACCTGCTATTGTGTGATTTAGCCATAGCTCAGTGTTCATCTTTTCTCAAGCATCTTGAGTAGATCACTGTCATGTGCTTTGTTGCTATGTTGGAGTGCAGTAGCTTAGTTTCTTGTTGCATTCTAGATGGCATCGTGCTGTTAATCGCAGAATAGTGCCATTATTGTTTTGCTTGCCATTTGCAAACCGTGCATCCGATTCCGGTGATCTTTATATCGATTTCGACCGAAATCCACTCATCTTTCTAGCGGCGCACTTGATTTTCTAAGTTGAGTCCTGGTTCAATCTTTTCCTTTCGGAGCATGCATACACATTGCATATTGCATCCTTCATATCATGCCATGTTTTGCATCATGTTGCTTGCGCATTGTACCGTGGTTGATTGTGTTTCCCTTACTTCTGTTCTTGCCTTGGGTAGAGCCGGGAGACGAGTACGTGATCGAGGAATCCGTTGAGTACGCTTACCAGGATCAAGCTTACGTCAACTCGGAGAACTTTGCAGGCAAGATGACCATACCCTCGAAATCACTTCTATCTTTGCTTGCTAGTTGCTCGCTCTATTGCTATGCCTATGCCGCGATACCTACCACTTGATTTATCATGTCCCCCATATTGCCATGTCAAAACTCTAACCCACCTTGTCCTAGCATACCGTTGTTTAGCTATGTTACCGCTTTTCTCAGCCCCTGTTATAGTGTTGCTAGTTGCAGGTGAAGTTTGGAGTTTGTTCCTTGTTGGAACATGTTTATTTTTGGGATATCATTATTATATCTTGTTTACGTTAATGCACCTATATACTTGGTAAACGGTGGAAGGCTCAGCCTTATGCCTGGTGTTTTGTTCCACTCTTGCCGCCTTAGTTTCCGTCATACCGGTGTTATGTTCCTTGATTTTGCGTTCCTTACGCGGTTGGGCTATAATGGGAACCCCTTGACAGTTCTCCTTGAATAAAATTCCTCCAGCAAGGCCCAACGTTGGTTTTACCATTTTCCACCTAAGCCTTTTTCCTTGGGTTCCGCGGACTCAAGGGTCATCTTTTTTTAACCCCCCCGGGCCAGTGCTCCTCTGAGTGTTGGTCCGAACCGGGCTGCCTGCGGGGCCACCTCAGGGAAACTTGAGGTTTGGTTTTACTCATAGCTAGTCTCATCCGGTGTTGCCCTGAGAACGAGATACGTGTGACTCCTATCGGAATTTGTCGGCACATCAGGTGGCTTTGCTAGCCTTGTTTTACCATTGTCGAAATGTCTTGTAACCGGGATTCCGAGTCTGATCGGGTCGTCCTGGGAGAAGGAATATCCTTCATTGACCGTGAGAGCTTATGATGGGCTAAGTTGGGATACCCCTGCGGGGTTTTGAACTTTCGAAAGCCGTGCCCGCGGTTATGGGCAGATGGGAATTTGTTAATATCCGGTTGTAGAAAACCTGACACTTAACTTAATTAAAATGAATCAACAGCGTGTGTAGCCGTGATGGTCTCTTTTCGGCGGAGTCCAGGAAGAGAACACAGTCTCGTGTTATGCTTGAACGTAAGTAGTTTTAGGATCACTTCATGATCTTTGTAGCTTCTCGACCGTGCTTTGCTTCTCTTCTCGCTCTCTTTTGCGTAAGTTGGCCACCATATATGCTAGTGCTTGCTGCAGCTCCACCTCACTACCTTTCCTACCCCTTAAGATTAAATGGTCTTGATCGCGAGGGTGTGAGATTGCTGAGTCCCCGTGACTCACAGATTACTTCCAAAACCAGATGTAGCTGTCGATGATGCCAGTCCAGGGGATGCGACCGAACTCAAGTGGGAGTTCGACGAGGATTCAGGACGTTACTATGTTACCTTTCCAGACGATGAGTAGTGGAGCCCAATTGGGGCGATCGGGGATCTTATGCATTTGGGGTTGTCTTTATTTTGGTTCCGTAGTCGGACCTTGATTGTATTCTGGATGATGTAATGCTATATTTATGTATTGTGTGAAGTGGCGATTGTAAGCCAACTCTTTATCTCTATCTTATTCAGTACATGGGATGTGTAAAGATTACCCCTCTTGCGACATGCCTACTATGCGGTTATGCCTCTAAGTCATGCTCCGACACGTGGGAGATATAACCGCATCGTGGGTGTTACAAGTTGGTAATCAGAGCCTTCCCCGACTTAGGAGCCCCCTGCTTGATCGAATCGCTGGCATTGTTGAGTCTAGAAAAATGTTTTGAGTCTTTTAGGATTATATATATCAGAGAGTAGGATTCTTTTTACGCCGCAGTCCCTTCGTCACTCTGGCGAGGCCTCCTGACGTAGAGTTTTGACTATTCTCTTCTCAAATTTCACAAAAAAAATTTAGGATCATGTGGGTATCTTGGAATCGTTCCGATGGTTTTGTGACGAGAACATTGTTCTTGGTGCCTCCTGACATTTAGGGGTTGTGGCAGTGTCCCGGGGAGTTGAGCTCTGAGGTGTTGTCGTCACAATTTTATTGTTACAGTTCCAGAATACCTGAGTTTCGCCGACATCGAAAATCTCCTTTATGTAGTTGTTGGTGAGATCACCTCGATGCCACCCAGTACTGGGGCGGGAGTTCGGGAGTATTGCCTTAACTCGTATAACGGATGCTTTTCGAAGGTTGAGGTAAATGATTTCCGAAGTTTTCTTGGTTATGTGTTGAAGGATGGATACAGCTGGATGTGGGATTTGCTAGTTTTGGGTGAGATATTATGCTTCCCCTGTATCCCCAACACCTGATTGCATAACCAAAAAATTTCGGGAGTTTCATAGGTGGGAATTCATGTAGCTCTATTATTTCTTTCCGCAGATAGTTGGTTTTTGATTGGGTAATCCTTACCAATTATTTGTTCATATATGTACCTTGTTGTTTTAGTCATCTACCTCTATCTAAGTGGCTTCTCAATTTATGGAAGTGTGATCATTTAATTTGGAATTCATTCGTTCATTCTTGTTCGAATATTAAGGCTATATGTTGCAATTTCGATCCATTTGATTCAGCTTGAATATATGTCTTTCAAGATGCTAACGGATGTCACCCTCTTCAGGATGGCTCCTCCAACGCGTCAGAATCTGGAACCTCCACGGCCTCCTCCACCTCCGGAGGCATGGCAAGCTGTGATGGCCGCCACCAACGCCAACACGCAAATGCTTTTGCAAATCTTGCAAGAGCGCAACCAAGGAAATCAAGGCCATGGGCAATAATCAATCTCAATTTGCTACCCTCAACCAGTTCCTCGAAAACCAGCCGAAGTCCTTCAGTAACTGTGTCGAGGCCACAGACGCTGATGATTGGCTCATGGATATCTGCAAACATTTTGAGTGTAGCAACGTCAGGCCTAAGGACTTTGTCAAGTTTGCTTTGTTCCAAATCAAAGACCAAGCTGCTGAGTGGTATCAACAATACAAAGATTCCAGAGGAGTTTGTGTGATTACCTGGGATGATTTCCGCCGAGACTTCAAAGCTCACCACATTCATCAAAGTGTTGTTGAGATAAGCGTGAGGAGTTCCGCAATCTGAAGCAAGGCAGTATGTGTGTTTACCAATACAACATCATGTTTCAGAGGCTCGCTCGCTTGCCAAGAAAGACGCCCCCGACGAGAAGAGCATGATTTATCAATTCAGAGGTGGCCTGAGAGAAGATCGGCAACTAGCTCTCGTGCTTTTTGAGCCGAAACAGTATGATGAGTTCTACAACATGGAACTAAAGCAAGAGGATGCTCAGCTCAAGTGTGATGCTTCTAAGAAGAGAGTCAGGGATGCAACTCCTCCTTCTTCTTCAATTCAAGTGGCAGCTAAGCAGCAAAAGTACTGGTTGCCTCCTCCTCCTGTTCCGTCAGCCTTATCAGCAGAAGAGCAAAGGTGGCAATGGATCTTCCCACCCACCCAACCCAGGCTTTCAGAACAAAGTTTTGTCTCATGCTCCAAGGTCAAGTACTCCGTATCACCGTCCACTCTCAGAGGTTATGTGCAACAAGTGTCAGCAGAAGGGTCACTATGCGAACAAATGCTTCAACCCGAGGCGTCATCCGCCTCCTCCTCCTGTGAGATCTGCTAGCAATGCAGTGGTCAAGCATAATCCCAAGTTTCCAAAGGTCAACATGATGAACGCAGTTCAGGCAGAGGACTCTTCAGAAGTGATCATGGGTAACCTTCCTGTTAACTATATTCCTGCAAAAGTTCTTTTTGACTCTGGTGCATCGCATTCTTTCATGTCATTCCCATTTGCATCGGAGCAAAACTTTGACACTAAGGCATTACCTAAAGCATTGCAAGTTGTTTCTCCGGCTAAGCGTTTGAGTTCTAGCATGATGGTTCCGGATGTTTCTATCAAGATGGGTGACTACAAATTTCTAGCTTCTCCAATTGTTCTTGGTGACTCGGATATTGATCTAATTCTTGGCATGGACTGGCTTTCTAAGCACAAGGCTCAGCTTGATTGTGCTGCCAGGTAGATTCAATTGACACACTCGTCTAAGGATGTGATCGTCTTTGCCGCTCGTGATGATACAATTCGACTGTTTTCTCTGAATGAGAAGGGCGAGTTGAATGCCATCTCTCAGATTCTAGTCGTTTGTGAATATCAAGACGTCTTTCTAGAAGAGCTTCCATGAATGCCTCCTCACCGGCCAGTTGAATTCGTCATCGATCTTGAGCCTGGCACGGAACCTGTTTGCAATCGTCCTTACAAGCTTGGAACAGAAGAGTTGAAGGAGCTGAAGAAACAACTCGATATACAAGAGTGTATGGGTCTGATCCAACCGAGTTCTTCTCCTTTGGGTTGTGGTGTTCTTTTTGTCAAGAAGAAAGATGGAACGGACCGACTTTGTGTCGACTACCGTCCATTGAACAAGAAGACCATAAAGAACAAGTACCCACTTCCCAACATCAATGAGCTTTTCGAACAACTCAAAGGTGCTCAAGTATTCTCCAAGCTTGACCTCCGTATGGGCTATCATCAGATTCACATTCATGAACAAGATATCCCTAAGGGAGTCCTGGATTAGGGGGTCTCCGGACAGCCGGACTATATCCTTTGGCTGGACTGTTAGACTAGGAAGATACAAGATTGAAGACTTCGTCTCGTGTCCGGATGGGACTCTACTTGGCGTGGAAGGCAAGCTAGGCAATATGGATGTGTGTATCTCCTCCTTTGTAACCGACCTTGTGTAACCCTAGACCTTTCCGGAGGGTTTTAGTCCGTAGGACAACATACAATCATACCATAGGCTAGCTTCTAGGGTTTAGCCTCTCTGATCTCGTGGTAGATCTACTCTTGTACTACCCATATCATCAATGTTAATCAAGCAGGATGTAGGGTTTTACCTCCATCAAGAGGGCCCGAACCTGGGTAAAACATCGTGTCCCTTGCCTCCTGTTACCATCTGCCTTAGACGCACAGTTCGGGACCCCCTACCCGAGATCCACCGGTTTTGACACCGACATTGGTTCTTTCATTGAGAGTTCCTCTGTGTCGTCGCCGTTAGGCTTGATGGCTACTTCTATCATCAATAGCGATGCAGTCCAGGGTGAGACTTTTCTCCCCGGACAGATCTTTGTGTTCGGCGGCTTTGCACTGCGGGCCAACTCGCTTGGCCATATGGAGCAGATCGAAAGTTACGCCCCTGGCCGTTAGGTCAGGTTTCGAAGCTTAAATTACACGGCCGATATCCGCGGAGACTTGATCTTCGACGGAATCGAGCCCCTGCCTTGTGCGCCACACGGTCACGATGAGTACGATTTAGCTCTACCATCGGACCGTATTTAGGAGATCGCACCGGCAGCCGCTCCGAGCCTCAATTCGGAGCCAGTTGCGCCATCCATGGACGGGTGGATAGACCCCGTCACGGAGGCCGTATCCTCAGCGGCAATCAAGCAGAATATCGACCTTACCCTTCACAAGAGCCGTGTTGTTAAACTGCCGGATACTTCTCCAGCCACGGACTCCGAACCGCCTGCGCCCGTTCCTATCGAATCCGGTTGGGCGCCGATCATGGAGTTTACCTCCACGGATATCTTTCAGCACTCGCCCTTCGGCGACATACTGAATTCATTAAAGTCTCTCTCCTTGTCAGGAGAGTCCTGGCCGAACTATGCCCGGCAGGATTGGGATGCGGATGACGAAGAAATTCGCCGCCCACCCACCACCCACTTAGTAGCCACTGTCGATGACTTAACCGACATGCTCAACTCCCACTCCGAAGACATCGACGGTATGGACGACGATGCAGGAGACAAAAAGGAACCACTGCCCACAGGGCACTGGACACCCACTTCACCACATGACGTATACATGGTGGACACACCAAAAGAAAACGACGACGAGGAACGGATGGATGCAACAAAGGGTTGTCCCCTCGAGAAGCAGTCAAAGCGGCGGCATAAGCGCCACCCCAAATCCCGCCTCGGTAGAAACAACGATCATACAGACCCAGCATTAGAGCAGGGTGAACCATTTCTAGACCACGGCAACACAGAGAATCAAACCGAACAACCCGACTCTGTCAAAGATAATAGTCCAGACGACATCACACCGAACAGACACCCGGAGCAACAGAATGCCCATCAAAGGCTCGTTGCCACCGCGAGGAGTCTAAAAAAGCAGAAGCAAAGGCTCAAGGCTGCGCAAGACACACTCCAAATCAGATCGAGTAAAGTACTCGACACAACAACGAAGTACGGCGGTAATCGCCCCACCAAGAGCTACCCGAAGCGGAAGTTGCTACCTGAATTCGCTGAGGAGGCTTTAGATCCCCCACAACCAAAAATGAAAACAACCATATGGCCGGATAGACGACCTCAAGGCCAACATAGAGCGGCAAACAAGGACGCACATAAGCCAATACGCGATCCACGCGAGGGCTCGCATCAAAAGGACGGTGCAACCAGATCCATCTATGGACCACGCAAGCGTGCTCCAGCATACGATGCAACACAACAAACATCCGAACAACACGGTACACCCAGATACAGGGGTGCCGCACACCCCCTATGTTTCACCGATAAGGTGATGGACGATGAATTTCCAGAGGGATTCAAACCCATAAACATAGAGGCATACGACGGAACAACAGACCCTGGGGTCTTGATTTAGGACTATATCCTCCATATCCATATGGCTCGAGGAGATGATCTCCACGCCATTAAGTATTTACCCCTCAAACTCAAAGGGCCAGCTCAGCACTGGCTTAAAAGCCTCCCCGAAAGCTCCATTGGAAGCTGGGAAGAGCTCGAAGACGCTTTTCTGGCAAATTTTCAAGGGACTTATGTCCGACCTCCGGACGCGGACGATTTGAGTCATATAACTCAACAGCCCGGAGAGTCAGCCCGAAAGCTTTGGAACAGGTTTCTTACTAAAAAGAACCAAATAGTCGACTGTCCGGACGCCGAAGCCTTGGCAGCTTTTAAGCATAGCGTCCGTGACGAATGGCTTGCCAGACACCTCGGCCAAGAAAAGCCGAGAACAATGGCAGCATTAACAAGCCTCATGACCCGCTTTTGCGCGGGTGAGGATAGCTGGCTAGCCAGATGCAACACCAGCGACCCCAATACATCCGAAGTTAGAGATGGAAACGGGAAATCACAGCGCAACAACAATAATAAACGCCGAAATAAATAAGACTGTAAGTGCATCTAGTGCCCCTTAGTGATTTTGGTGTATTGAAGACTTATAGGTTAAGGGACTAATGCATTTGTGAGTGTACACAGGTCTATAAGTCTATGAGGAGTTTGATATTTACAGAGAAAGTCGACACCTAAAAATGAAGTTCTTCGACTGAAGACTTTGGATCTCTCAAGACATTGAAAGTGAAGAAATTGGTGTGACCTTGAAGACTTGGTATTCTTTCGAGGAACATGAAGCATGAAGACTTTTGTTTTCGTAGTTTCATTTTCTCTTTCTTGAGTCATAGGAAACACCGTACTATCAAAGGGGGTCGAGGAAATACTAAGGAAAAATTTCCATGTGATGCTCAACTCAAAATCCTACACCTACCAATCCCTTCGAGTGAAGCCATTGGAAATCTCATACAGTCCAGTCATATTCTTCAGTGACAGAGACGAAGTTCTTCTAGTCTCTGAAGAATTTGTTCTGACTGAGGAGTTAGGAATTCGCCAGTGCAGATTGCCTACACAGTGAGGAACATGATAGCCCTGAGGATTTTGCTACTCAAAATTCCGACCGTTGTTGTGCTATGCGCCAGCTGTCCCAAAATATCTATCCACCTAACGGTCATATCATTGAAGGGCATTTATGTCTTATCATGTCGGGCTACTCCCTAGGCTATAAATAGCCGCCCCCTACAACCACTAGCTGGTTGGCTGCTCCGAGAGAAACCGACACTTGTCATTTGAGAGCAACCCATCCTCCGAGGACTTTGAGCGAAAATCATCAAGTGAGGAAAAACCCAAAACCCAAACACCTACAAACCCCAAGTGATTGAGCATCACTGAAGAGATTGACCCTGAGTGGATCCAACGCTTGTTACCTTTGAAGACAGTGCTTCTTCCAGACGGTTAGGCGTCATGGTCTAGAGCATCCAAGAGGAATTGTGGATAGCCGAGTGACCAACTTTGTGAAGGTTCGGAAGTCACCTGAAGACTTACCACGACTGATTGGACGAGGTCTGTGTGACCTTAGTTCAAGGAGAATACAGTGAGGACTGGGTGTCCTGAGCTGCGTGTTTAGGACTGGGTGTCCGGGACTGTGTGTCCTCGAGTTTAAATACTCAGCCGCTCCAACCAGACGTACAACTGAGACAACAGTTGGAACTGGTCTACCAAATCATTGTCTTCATCAAGCTTACT